>NW_027154033.1:0-45719 GCF_002600585.1 Cystoisospora suis
TCTCGTCCGCAAACAGGATCCAGGTTCAACGGACAGCCACACTCGGAGCCATCAGGAGAGTCCTCCTCCTGGTCGTCGTTGCATGATCCGGAGTGCTGCAGCGCAATCTGGGCGCACTTGAGCATGCATTCATTCGCATACGTTTTCCCGTCCACGCCACACACCGGAGAATAATTCTTCGGGCACTTGCATTTTGCCAGCTTGGTTGATGCATCTTCGCATGCCCCGCGGTGTTTGAGAGGTACTTTGGCGCATTCAAGCAGACACTCGTTTTCGTACGTGCTGCCGTTTTTTCCGCAGACTGGATCTCGTGTATTTGGGCACTCACAAAGCGAGGAATCCACCTCGCATTTTCCGACGTGGCTGAGCTCGATCCCTTTGCACTGCATAACGCATCGATTTGGATACGTGTTCCCATCCCGCCCGCATACCTCATTCAAAATCAGAGGACAGTAGCAGTGCCCCTCCGGGGCGAAACTGGCCTTCAAAGTGGGAAAAGCCTCGGGGACTGGTCCATCACCGCACGGTCCCAGGTGGTCTAAACGAGTCTTGTTGCATTTAAGGAGGCACCGATTATCGTAGGTGACTCCATCCATGCCGCAGACAGGTTCTAGATTCATGCCGCACTTGCAGGCAGTTTGGCCTCCGCAGGCGCCGTTGTGAGCAAGCCTCACCCTCGCGCATTTCAAATGGCACCTGCTAGGGTACGTGATGCCATCCTTGCCGCATACTGGGTCAGCGGAATCGGGGCAGTCACAGATTTCATCGTCTTCTGGCGCACACTGGCCAGCATATGCCAGCCGGGCTTTGTTGCACTTCATCACGCACGCATTTGGATACGTAACCCCGTCGCGGCCGCATACCGGGTCTTCCTCTAGAGTACACCCGCAGTCAAGCTCAGCGTCCGCGCTGATTTTGCACTTGCCCCTGTGCGCCAGCTTAGCGCCTGCACATTCCAGCTCGCACTTGTTCGAGTATGTCTTTCCGTCTTGCCCGCAGACTGGCCGAAATTCGCGCGTACAGCCGCAGTCCTGTACGCTTGCTCCTGACAGCCCGTGGCAAGGGCCGCGGTGTTCCAGAGTGGTGCCGTGGCACCGCATGAGGCAGCTGTTGTTGTACGTGACACCATTTTTCCCACAGACCATATCAACCTGTCCCGTACAGTTACACTTCCGGACTTCGTCCACCTTGCTGCACTCCCCTCTGTGTTTAAGAGAAACTTTATTGCACCGCAGGAAGCATCCGTTCAAATAGGTCTGCCCGTCTGTCCCGCACATTGGGTCGGCGCGTTTCGGGCACTTGCACAACGCCGCTGGCTCTTCGTCCATCGGAGAACACGGGCCCTCATGGTCTAGCTTGGCCCGATGACACTTCAGCACGCAAGTGTTGCTGTACGTTTTGCCATCTTTGCCGCACACTGGTTCATCCAGCAGGGAGCAAGGGCACATTGCCACCGTCTCGTCGATGTCAAGCGCCTGAGGAGGCACTTCCAGATTTGACTCACAGGGACCGTCATGGTCCAGCTGAACGTGGTTGCACTTCATCACGCACTGGTTACTATATGTAACGCCGTCCAGGCCGCACACAGGCAAGTAGAGCAGAGGGCAAATGCAATTTCTTTGCTTTTTGTGAGCCCTGTTCAAAACCGTTTCAGGACCATCATCGGAACCACGCCCCAGACCCATGTTCCACACGGTGCCCATGAGTGGAGTTGAACTGTCATGTTTTGGGACATAAGAAACGGTAAGCCGCAGAGCCGCAGCAAGTTCCTCTTGTAGAGATCCTTGCTTCTGCTCTTTCTGATTCGTCACCTGTTTTTGGTCAGCTCGCCGCTTTGCATTCGCTTGCTCTTGTTCCCCGCGCTGATGGCGAAGCAGCGCTCCTAGAGTGACAGCGTCGTGTTTCAGTACTCTGCTGTTGTCATCTGCAGAAATCGAGAGGACAATGCCCGTTCTTGCGGGAAGCGCGGCGGTGACATTGGATAAATCTCCGAGCCAGGATTCTTTTTTCCGCAGTGCAGCTCGTAGCTCTCCAATCGTCGTTGAGCTCTGCACACCCTTGTACAGGCGTCGAAGCACTGTGGCGCCTTCAACCTTGAACGTCAAAGCGACATTGATCTTCTCATTACCTGCGGTCGCGAAAGCCAGGCCAACTCATGATTCTGTCCAATCCATCGTGTCCAACTAAAACTACTAAATTAAATTCCCGGGCAGGGACACACCTTTGGTGCCCAAGCCGCGTCGCCACGCTACCTCTCTGTGATAACTGTACAAAGGTTGATTTTATCTATCACTGTATAAGGCTCGCCTATTACACTTCGTACCGGCTCACTACCTCCTAGCTCTCTGTCCGACTACTGCTGTCTTCACTGGCTGGCGAAGTGGTATGGCATGGTACTGCCTACTGCGGCAAGCGTGAACTGTGGCGCTTCCGGGCGCCGGTCTTCACTACGGCTCAGCACGAACGAAACGAACCCAATGACAAACGAAGGGTGGCAAATTTGAGACTTCAGGGAGATGCCCTTCCAATTACCCGTACCAGGAAGCTGAACTGCACGGAGTAACACTGAGGCTCTCCCTTGCCGGGCCGTAGACCGGCGGGAAACAGACTGGTGTCATTCCCGGCCGAAGCTTCGGGAAGTTACACGACAGATGGAGCAAAGAAGCTTAAGCGGAAGCGATGCATCCCCTGGAGAGTGAAAGTGCTCACCTGCGTGAGGCGCGTCGCCAGCCACGCTGAACGTTGGAGGTAGAGGCAGCAGGGTGCCGAACACGACTGCGAGAATGAGCGCCCCAAGGATTTGGCTCGCCATCGCGATGAAATCGAAAAGTATGGACGGTATTGTCGGAGAGAAGCAGGCGTGCCGTCGACACGGAGTGCGCCGTCGGTCGCACGAACGGCACTGAGAGACTGCCCTGTTGCGCTTTGTCGGTCCTAGCGTTCGCTTCCTGGCCCGGCGCAGTACCACCTTGGGCACTCCTGTAAACGTGGTCTCGGGTGGTCCGCCGGGAGCAAAGGAAGGGAGTAGGGAAGGCTTCTCAAGAAAAAACTCTTAGTAGCCTCCTTGGGCGAGAGAGCTGACCTTACCGCGGCGGTGCGAAAAGAAGAGGTCAGCTGTCATGAAACTTTGTTTCACCAGCCTGGGATCAAACGATCGTGTGCGGCACGGCTGGGTTTCGGCGCCATCAATACTGTTGGTCCTGCTGCAAGGACGTAGCTCACACCCCTGCTGCATAGCCGCACATCGGGGCGAAGAGTCACGGTACCCTTGTATCCGGTGAGACTCGCGAGTAAGGCACCCCGCCTGCCCAGAGGCGCGGCGGGGGTGACAGGCCCGGTAGCTTTCCCTCGATCGAGATAGGCAAGGCTTGACGCCGAGTACTTTTTTGATCTCCGCGCGACCCCACTCACTACCGCGGTGTGCCTTCGGCAGCCGACGGTTGTCGGAGTCGTATCCAGGCACAGCCCGACCTTGTACGTCAGGAAGGGCATACGACTGAACGCTAGACGGCTCTCGGCGAAACGTTGGCAAAGTCCCTGAAGGCAAGCGCCAAGTATCTTTGCGGCGTATGCCCTCCACTCGAAGTGGTGTGCGAAAGGTACCGCTTCCGCGGCGTTCCTGTACAAGGGTACCAGCCTGTGCTTCTAAGCGGCGTCTCGAACGCGCCCTGAAATATCTCGCTGTCCGCGTGCTTTCTTGCCTACTTAGAAGCCCTCAACAAAGCTTCACTCTCTTCCCAGTGCAGGCCCTACGCTGCGAGAAGGCCTCAACGCGTTCCAAAGTAAGTGAGGAGTCGGGGCTGTCTACAGCGTTCTAGACTGTGAGGACCCGAGTACGGCCGGAAGAAGCGGCTGCCCGAGCGAAGCGACGAACGCGAATCTGCCTCATCAAAAAGCTTTGCGCGGTCAGGCTTAGGCAAGAAGCTCCCGCCCTATACGAGCTACTTTCGGTACGTAACCGAGTCAGGAGACTACCTCCGCCTGTACCTTCCGGCCAACTGCCCGGTCCCGCAGAATCGAGCTCTGTGCGCTAAACTCACAAGCAGCCGTCGCGGACCGTCCGGCGCAGGCATTGCAAATCACCTCACCGTCCTTGAGACAGTAACGCTCGAGGCAATGTAGTGTGTCACATCGCGGGGGCCCTGTTTGACATCCTAGGGCCCCGTGTGGGCGGACACCGTGAACAGCAAACTCCTTATACTTGCACAGTAACACTCCCGGCGAGACGGACTACACAGATCACGATGGCGGGAAAGAAAGGTCGGGGGTCAAAAATGAAAGCTGTTTGGTTTCACTCCGGTTCTCTTCGGAGGTAAGCTCATCCTCCTCCACTGCGTCTTAGTGCAGCAACAGTACTGCTGTGCCGCACGCGCTTCCGGATCGCCAATGAAGGCTCCGCAGGCACCATTCGAGTACAGCGACACTGCGGAGTTGACTGAAAGAATATCGATAGCTACCGGCGACAAAGCTGTCGGGACGCCGAAAAAGCATCCCGGGCTCGAACAAGGGAATGTAACCGAACCATCGAGGGTGCTCATAAACTACTACGCTTCATCCAGATGAATGCCGTGAGGCGGCATTTGGCTCGGCCTGTCCCCATAAGGACGGTGGCGTCAGCAACAGGAGGCGCATCAAGCCGCTTAACAAGGGAGAACTCCGGGTGCTGCTCCAAAAATTCTAGAAGAAAAGGAGGAACCAAAAACTCCGGCGCAGTCACTCCCATCTCGTCTTCCCAACAGAAAGACCTGTACACACGGTAATCAATAACCCGTAGAGTCGGCAGGCAAACTCGGGTTATCGCTGCGAAATCGCGTGCCATCATGGGAAGCAAGTCGGCCTCCGGAGCTTCCAGGGAGATTTTGGTACAATTTTTCAAACATAAGACTTGGGCCTGATCCTTGTACACCTCCGCAATCTTGATCACGTCATCGACTGGCCACGCGTCCTCCGGGGTGTACGGAGGCATCATGAGGCCCACAATGTTCGGGAATCGAACTGGAAGGGCTGCTAGGCGTACCTCCCGGCGATCATCAAAGAACTCATCCTGCTGCCGGCCTTCAGCTTCCTCGTACCCACTTGTAGTATTTTCTTCTTCGGCCTCCGAGTTATTATCTCTACCGCTTCCCGAGGAAGGCGTACTGCAAGAAGCAGGTAACAACGACAATCCACATGACTGCTCTGCCGCTACCGCTGGCGGTGAACCAATTGCATCGGGGTCAAGGCTACCAGCAGGAACGGGACGCGCTGGCGACTGATCGGCTCTCCTGTCCTCGCCAGTTCTGTCCCCCCTTCCTGAACCGGAGCTGCCGGGTTCCTCACTGCGCTCCTCCTCCTCCTCTGGTGCTGCGGAGCCTGCCGTCTTAACCATGGACGAAGCCCCCGCATCTTGTGGCCCGCAGGAGTGCTGCTCTCCTGCACCTGTGACGTCCTTCACTTCTGAAACAGGATCTTCTGCGTCTCCATCTGTGTCATGTTGACTCTCTTCATCATCCTTGTACTGCCAAAGCATCGGATTCATGTCAAAAAGGGCGCGCCGAAACGTAGTGACAAGGTCTAAATAGTCTTGGGAAAAAGTATCTCCGTCCGCTACCCTGTGGTAAACTGAGAAGGCCGGTAAACCCCAGTCTTCTCCCCTGTCCGGATAGTCGCTCGTTGTGCTGCACTCCCCCTCCCATTCTGTCAGTTGATCAATGTATACTTTCACGCATTCGGCATGGAAAGGCAATACCTCAAGATGAACAGAGTCCCAGTGCGAATAGTCCACGAGAACATACACGCTTTCAACCATTCCAGCTTCCAGACACCTTACTAAAAGGTCCTTTCCTGCATCTGTGAGGAAGATTCCTTCCCTGTCTGTCAAACGGAACTCATCCAAGGAAAACAGGGCATCTTCGCTACTAGAAGATCCAGAAGAAGACGACCCCCGTTCCGCGTTGTCAGAGTCTTCTTGATCAAGCCGATTACCGCCTTGAGCCCTCTGGCCTTCTTCAGAAGAATCTATTTCCACTCGCGTTGATGTAACAGATCCCTCTTCAGTGAATTCAGGTGGATGACCGGAGGAGCTATCAGGATGCCCGTCGGGGGACGTTCCGCCACCTGCTTCTAGGACAGGGTCCGCGGGCTCATCATCCCTCGTTCGCCTCCCCTCCTTTCTTCTGCTTTGTTGTCTCCTAAGCATCCGAACGAGTTTGTCCCTACGTTCGCGGAAAAAAACTGGAGAATCTCGTGCAGCAAGTTCTAGAAGAAGGTGTAAAGCGACAACCAGCTCTCCTTCCACTGCTACGGTTGCCCGCGGGAACGTCCCACTGAAAAATCGAATGCAGTCGTCGGCAAAGTCACTCGTAAACACCCCCACAAAACCTTGTAAGACAACTTCCCGAAGACGTGGGAGTTTCTTCAATGCTGCTAAGGCATCTCCAGAGCCTTGCTCTCCCTGCCCTTCAGCTGACACACCTTGACCACTCTCCATTATACCTCCGGTTGAAGGCAAGTCTTCGTCTTCGTCCTCGTCAGATTCGCTTCTTTCCGACTCGCTTCCTGATTCCTCAGAATACAAACTACCACTGTGTTCGCCGGCACCACCATCTACTTCTCCGCGATCCCCTCGGGTTCTCCTGCTTCCCAATCCGTTACTTCTTCTTCGCCGTCTTAGCCCCCTTTCTGTTACTTCTCCCTTCCTGCCTGTCTTTCTCATCAACCCGCGCCTCCTGGCCATTGCCTCCTCCTGGGCAAAGAGATCTCTCCACTCCTTAGCAACAGGAAACCACCCGCTGTCATAAAACCACCACCATTCATCATCAGGCCAGATGAACTTAGCCCCGTGAATAGTTAACTTCTTCAGCCTTCGAAAGCGGCGCACGGGTTCATCATTCTGCTCAACCATGAACGAGAGCAACAAGCTGACAGTACCGGTTTGCCAGGCACCGACAGCGAGCGATTCTAGGGTCCTGATGTCTTCCTGCATAAGAAATTTCTTCAGGATGTTGAAACCCCTCGGCGAGAATTCGTAGAAAAGAAGCTCCTTGAGTGCAGGGTATCCACTTCCCGAGCGACGGGTTGAATGGACAGGCGAATCGCCTTCGTTCCGAGAAGAGGTAGAACTACAATCCTGACACGCTACGGCTTGCTGCGCAGTAGTCGACGTTGATCCGGAGCTCCCACGAGAACGAGGGGGTTCTCCCAGAAGAAGGCAATGAAAAGGAGTGGGATAGGGAACATGGTAAGACCAGTCTGACTCGTTCAGTACTGTCAGAGTGTGAAGAGCCGGGAATACCAGTGAAGTGTCGAATGTCTCATATGTGCCGGCGGCATGATATTTTTCATAGACGCATACCGCTGGCGGGTCCCCAGATGTAAGGGACTCAGCCGGACTGTCGTCAGAAGATGCGGCTTCCCTATTGCTCCACCGATTCTCCCGTAAATCTCCAGTCGATGGGACTTCGTCCCCTCGTCCCTTCCCGTTTTCGCCGGCTCCATCTGATCCCCGTGTGAAAATAGAAAACGGATCGCGTGATCCAAAATCACCAAACTTCGCATTATTATCTTCCACGACACTCGTACAGAAGAAATCGATCACACACAATGACGTGAGTGACGGTGCGCAGACTCGGAGGATCAAGCGATAGGTCCGGAGCAAGGAAAGCGGAAAAACATCACCACCTGGTGCATGAAGGGTTAGGTGTTGCAACATAGGAAGAGGAGTAGGAAGACGCAGAAAGCAGCGAAGGAAGTTGAACGAGGGCGACGTCGAGTCTGACACGCCCGCTACGGTTGAAGAGGAAACTACTTCACGTGAAGTCTGGCCTCCAGCAGCCAAAGGAACCGTCACACTTTGCTTTTCTTCCCGTCTGTCGTCTTCGTCCATCATCCGCTCCTTCTCAGATAGCACTTTGGTTGGACCACCCCACTGGGCAGGGAACACCATACTCCTCGGTTGTCGCATTAAACGCTGCATGGACTTTGTCGATGCGACGCGGGCATTTAGCGTCTTCGACAGCATCCGTAAAACTGTGAGTTCATTGATGAAGAGAAAAGACGCCACATGGTCCAGCACGGTATCCTCAAGAGCCTCCATCTTGAATAACACAAGTTCGTTGCCTGTGACCGTCGTTCGCTCCAAGTGCCCCGCGGAGAAAGCTTTCCCCCTCGGATTAAAAAACAAAAACAACGTACCAGCTAGCAAAAACGGCTGGCCGCCACTCCTCCGAGGCTCACAACCCCGAACACTTTTCTTCAGAACAGACAATCCGGACAGTGGTAATTACAGGCAAGTTACATCAAGAAACTGCCATCCTCATTTGGATGCATACCAGGAAAGAGGCTTAAAGTGCCGGTGCGGAAACCAAGCATCACGAGAGTCGCACCCGACGACTTGAAAAGCCTTCTTGCGGGCTTCCCTCTTCCACTGAGAAGAGAGAAGAAGACACTTGACGCGGCAATCACCACAAACCCGAGTAGGAGATAGTGAGGCACAAGAGGAGACAACCTCAGATGTTCAACATGATCCGGAGAATTGACAAAAGAAAAGGGGCTTGCGCGTCTCGACGGTCGGGCCAGCAGGGCCGACTCATGGGTGAACAGTTGAAAGCCCCCGGATCTGACTCGGAGACGTACCGCGAGTCTCTCCCCGTATCTTCTTAAACAAACCTCCCTCAGGAAAGGACGGGTAAACAAATGCACTGCTCGTGTTCCATCGGGGCTCAGTGGACTTTCCTGGGGGGGCGCAAGGTCCGACCGCAGTTCGCCTCCTTCGACACGGAGACGCTCTCCCGAACAGCACACTGTGACGAAGCCGTGCAGCGCAGTCCCGTGGCACGACGCGAGGCTCCTGAGGTTTCTTCCTCCATATCAATTTCCGTCGAATAGGATGAGGTGTCTTCTACTTCTTCGGGCTTGCCACCTCGTTGACAGTCAGGAGCATCGCTGCCTCCTTTCCTGCCGGGGTCAGTGGCGGGCACGCGTGAAAAAAACAGCGTAGCCAGCGTCAAAGCGAAGGAGGCTGATCACCGTCCGCTTGTGCCCGTTCAGGTAATGGTGCAGCTTCCCCTGTGGCCCTCTTGTTCATCGTGAAGAGCTCGCACAAACCACAAAGAATGACAAGTGGATTGGTGAAGCCCGAGCCCACTTAGCGTGAGGAGAGGGTTGGCATCCGGTGTGCCTGGTGGAAGACCATGCATGGTCCGCCATGATCACCTCCGGGGCTCACGGATCCCCACTCTCACTCACCACTCTGACAGAGTTCAAGGCCGGCTCGCCGTGATGCACGCCAAATAGCGGCGGTGAGAAGGGAAAACTCATGTCTCCACACTGGCAGCAATTTGTGTTGTTCACCCGACCGCGAGGCTAGTGACGGACACGCATGGTGGCGCTCATTCACTCATTCCCTATTCCCGGCGCACCGGGAGAGGCCACACTACGGCACTACAGACGGTTCATGGGACACCAGTCCAAGCGACACAGCCCCGGATTTCCTGCTCTTCCTAACCAGCACGCCCAGCATACGTATCAGGCTGCGGCAACCATTCAGAGTTATTAAGTCTGCCGCCGGTCCTTAATCGTCACCATACGTTTACTGGTGCGCCAGCAAGTGAAGACGCCTATATTGAAGCTCCCTATGCTGACGTGGGCATGGTTTGTCTGAAGCGGGGTCCACACGCATGTCTCTTATTTGCCTTGTCTCTCCTACCTATTTTGGCCGCGTTATCTTGTTCTGGGACGCGCCCGAACTGGTGGCGTCGACGGAGCATGCTTCGTGAGCCGAGATTACCAAGTTGCGTCGGAGCCGCCCACGACAGTGTGCTTCTTCGGTCGCTCGACGTCACCTGACACTTTGGGGCCCGAAACGAGTGACTGTGTGAAGCTGCCCACAGTACATCCTAGTCTAGTACTGGAAGGAGAAGGAACGGAGCTAGCGGTACCCTTGACCACCATCCACCTCGCCGGCACCATTGTACATCGTATCGGGACGGAGGGGATGCGCTACCGCACAATGACTGGTGTGTAGATCGTCCAAAACTTCGGCGAGAATCTGAGGCGCACACGCCTTACCAGCGTCCCTCGCGCGGACACGATGGCTGTTGACCGTCCCAGCATCGTGGCCTGAAGGACTGACGGCAGGTGTCCTAGCTGGCAGCCGAAAGCATCGCACTCGCTCACGTTCGTACTATCATAACGCCTGCTGTCTTCTTTAGCTGTAACATACGGTCTGCTTTTTGTCAGTTTGTACATGCGCACGTTGGCAGTCGAACTAGCGTCGCTCTCGTCTGCTTCGAAGGGCGGGCACCAAAGCGCTTTCGTTCCGGTGGTGTGGATCGCCTCTTTGCGTCTCCTTGGTATTACGCGCATCTTGACCAAGAGGGGAGTTTCCTGCTCATACTACCCGAGGAATACTGTACTCCCGGCGCGGAGACACGGGGTTCTCCTTCTGTCCTTGTCCGGCATGCGTAGAACACAGCCATTTTTTTTGTCGCAGGGGAGGGGATGAACGCGTACAGAAGCATCGGTTTCTTGACGGCTATCAGAGGCATTCGCGTTTATCTTTTGTCGCTTCGCTTATCGTCCGTCATTTGCGCAAGTGTGTGCGAACACTGGTGTCATGCAGTATTGCAGTCCCTGTCTTTGAGCCGCGCTGTTGAGGTGTCTCGGGGCGGTAGACAGAGGGAGGCGAAGCGATCTAGCCTTTTTGTCATTGTGGACGGGGTCGGTGGATGCTCGCTTTCTAGAGGTTGTTGCCAGAGTAACCGCTCTTTCCGTATGTTGTTCACGGGAGCGCCTTTCAGAAACTCTTTTTTCTTCTGCTTGGTTGCCTGGCGGACGCTCCGGCGTTCAAGAGTCTTTCCAGGGGTAGTGCTCGTTGGCGGGGCGGGAAAACAGCAAGGTACTTTGTCTTGTCTTTCTGCAAGATGAGCGGGAGAAAATGCCTCACTTCATCTTAGGGATTCCCTGGATACAACCAGCACATACAGAGCACGATAGGAATCGACGCTTTCCCGTCGTAAGACGGCAGCGTACGTGCTGCGCGGTATTTCACCGTTCACTACGACTATGGAGGCATCTGACGGAATCCGAAGTTTTTCGGTCTTCAATTTTCCGGAGCAGCTTGTGCTTCTTGGGGCATTCGCTGCATCACCGGAAGAATGTGTTTGTGCGGGAGAAGACTTAGGCAAAGCTCCAATTTTTCCACGAGGCGGAGCCTTGCGTCAATGTGCATGTCCAGGCCGCATTACCGTCATTCAGAAGCGGCGAATTTCTCAAGAGGAACTTCGGGCCATTGCTAAGAAACATAGTCATCCTACTAATCCCCCTCATCAAGTTCCGACGTCAGCGAGTTCTCCATCTTCTCGAGAAACTCCTGGTATGTCTCCTCAACACGCAGTAGTTATTCAACCCACTGCGAGAGAACATGATTTGTCAGTAGTAGCCGACAGTCTTGATCATCATGGCCATCTCTCACCGCAAGAAAACAAAGATAGCAGCATACGTCGTACAGCATCTCTTCACAGACCAACAGATGAAGTTCCCTCGCGAATAGACGAAGAACCGACATGTCCTTCCGCTACTACTACTACGACATCCCCCCCCGCTCCTTCATCGTCTTTTTCCTCTCTTCGAATTCATCAGCGGTGTGTGCCATCATGGGAAGTTCTGAGTGAACTGCATGAGGAGCTTAGACGCCTTTCAAATGAGGCTATGAGACAACGTGAACAACGTCGAAAAGAATGGATGCTACGTCAGAAGGCGGGAGGAGCGCAAGGTCATTCCTATGGGAATCGCCTAACAGGGGTGTTCTCTTCAGCCTCCTGGGGGACTTATCTCAATGCTTTTCCAGAGAGAATTCTGACAACGAGAAATCTCCAGGATGCAGGATCGGACTATTCGTCTGAAGCTGCTGCCTTAGAAAGAAAACTCCTAGGACGCGATGAGTCTCTCACGCTCTCTGCATCGACCCCCCCCGGCACAACAACAGGCTCTAAAGATGTCACGCGCTTGAGAGGAGGAGATACCAAGAGTATCGGGAGCTGTTTTTCTGGTTGTGGAGTCATTGGGGCCATACGCTTTCTTCTCGGTTATTATCTCGTTGTCGCGGCTGAAAGTGAGAGGACTGCTTCCTTAGGGTCTATCCAACAGATCAAACTTTCGGAGAAAACCACAGGGATAGATTCTTCTTCTCAAAGGAGATATGGAAAGTCTTCGATTGAGGAGAACACAGCTGAGGCTGAGCTTTATTTAGGAGGTGGTGGGAGAAAAAGATCTTCAATGAACTCCAAGGATCATCATGGTGGTCCCAATCATGGTGTCTATACACTCCGGCATGTCAACATTATCCCTCTCTTTTCCTTTGGCTTGCCTATCTCCCCTTCTGAAGACTCTCCCGATGTTCCTAGGAATAGCAGTAGTAACAGGAGTTCAAGCAGTGTATCACTCCAACCAACAGAGGGAATCAAGACAGAGGACAATCACATAAGATCTCTCACATCTTCTCAACCAAATGCCAAGAAAGAAACAGGTCCTATTGTAGAAGGTGTCCCCGCCACCGCCTTGACGACTTCTTCAAAAGAGGGACAAAAATCGACCCTTATCGATCTTCCCTCCTTTCCATACCTTCCAGATGGCGATTGCTCTCGACTTCTTCAGTGGCTTGATCGCCTCCGAGAACAACAGGAAAGTGAACTTCAGAGTTCATCTTCCTCATCTCCCCATCCTCTAGCTCGTCGTGATAGTTTATCGTCACTTTCTTCCGTCGATTTAAGTGGAGAAGAGACTTCTGTACCGCCACCGTCCTGTACAGTCTCCTTCTTCCCCCCCTTCCTTGGGTTTGGTCTAAGGGGTGTTGTCAACACAGCCTGGGGCATCACTTCACACCAGCAGCGTATCTGGGCGCTTCAGAAGCAGCAGGAACATCTCCTTGATCTAGAAAAGAAATATCAAAAGATCTTTCTTGAAGTGTTCTGTCGTCCACCCACCGCTTTCTTCTATTCCTATACGGCAGATCTGACTCAGCCTCTTCAAACACATGGTTTAGTAGCTGGACTTCAGAGGCTGAAGATACCCACCAATGACGACGGAGACCCTACCAGAGGTTACACCGGTCGGAGGGATCGCACAAAACAGGTGAAAGATCAAGAGATAGAGGAGAGGAGAGCGCGAGGAGCTGCTCTATCTGGAGATCACAAAGCAGAGGAAAGGGTGGTCACAGGAAAAGATAACGCAGAAAAAGGAGGAGGAAAAGGAGGCTCGGTGTCTTTACAAACGAAAGAGCTTCATCATTCTCCCATAGAGATGGAATGGGGGCACGGAGAAGCATATTCTACCTCAGGGAGAAAGGAAACATTAGATGAGTGTCTAGATAGGCAAGGGGAAGGCGTGATAAGAAAGGAGGAGAGAAAAGATGACAGTCTGGGAAAGAAAGAGGAGATGTCTGCTGTCCCGTTAGAGCTCCTAAGAGGAAAGAAGAGTGATGCCGTCTTTAACTTGTTTCTCTTAGAACCGTTCTTCATCCACCAAGATTCCTCTCAATCTAACAGTGCATTTTCCTTCTTCCCTGTCTACTGTTCGACTACTTCTCCCTCATCATGTACTGCTGTCTCTTCTTCGAACGTGTCTCCTGGTCTTTCTCCCTCTTGTAGTTGTATCTCTTCACCAGATATGTCTCCATGGCTGTTAGTGTTACTCCAAGGTCGTGTGGTTCAGCGATTCTTTTCTGTAAGTCGACCAAGGAGAGAGAAATCTAGACCAAGGATAGCAAAGGATAGGAGGAGTGAAGAAGAAACGTCATCACAGAAGCAAGAAACAACAGTCGTTGCTCTTGCAGCTGGTACGCCTCTTGCGCCTAGTGACACCGCTTCAAAAAGCGAGAATTCTTCGTCTGAACAAGGGCTTGGGCAGGGGGAGATAGAGCCGTC
The DNA here is from genome assembly GCF_002600585.1 of Cystoisospora suis. Lineage (NCBI taxonomy): Eukaryota > Apicomplexa > Conoidasida > Eucoccidiorida > Sarcocystidae > Cystoisospora > Cystoisospora suis. The sequence goes on from NW_027154033.1 coordinate 13,902, forward strand.
ATCATCTATGAAAGGGAGTTCAGATCAGAGAGATCCGGGTACTCCGAAGCCATCGCTTGATCAGAAAGAAGGTGAAGAAAATGGAGAGATTGTTGCAAGTCAGGCTTTGCTTCAAGATGGTAACGTCAAGAAGGGGACTCAAACAGAGAAAAGATTACAGAAGGGAGTTGAAGAGAGAGAAAGAGAAGAAGGAGTGACAGCAACTCATTCCACGAAAGACAGGATGAGGAATGAAAGACAGGGTCTTTCATCTCCCTCTTCCCGAGCTGTTTTTTCTCTAGTAGTCATCGCACGTCGTCTACGTCTTGGTGCCGGGGCTCGATGGTATCGCCGAGGCCTGTCTCTTCCTGCTCTTGCGGCTTCTTTTGCCGCCGGGAGTCTAGGAACCTCTGATCGGCCTTCTCTTGGTTCTTCTCTTCTCTCTCGTATGGGTTCTTCGTTCTGGTGGAGAAATATGATCGGGCTTGAAGGGGACGTGTCTATCGCAGCTAATCAAGTGGAGTGTGAGCAAATTCTATGGCGAGTCCAGATGGATGACGTGCCGCATGTAGAGGCTCCAGACGGGGGAAGGAACAAGAAGGAAGATCTAGATGCCTCTGTACCGTCAGGAGTAGTCTCGTCGTCAAGTCAGAAGAAAGAGAGAGAAGAGATACGATGTGATCCTTCTAAGAACCCAAGTCATGCTTCTGGATCTTCCAGCATTTCTCAGGCATCAACGCCCCTCCCTTCAAGTGGCGGACAAGGCGAAAGAGACAGGGGGGCGTCCATAACAGGTATAGAGAAGAACGGAGGTTCAAGAGATGTTAATGGGGGGAAGACGAATGAAAAGAAAGAAGAGGTCTCTGTAGTATACCGTCCTCGACTTCGATTCACAGGAGATCTTACATCGATTGTCCAAGTTCGAGGTTCTGTGCCTATCTTCTGGGGCCACCTGCCATCAGCATCTTCGTTTGTTCCGAGTCTTCTTCAAGGGACCAATCCACCCTTTCGTCTTTCTTCTTCTCTATTAGATCCTCAGTATACTCAGTCAAAAGCTCATTTCGATTTCCTGCATGCAACTTACGGCTGTCCTATTCTCTGTTTAGATCTTGTTAGACAGGAACCTCCAGAGCAAACAGAAGCGAAACTTTCATCTGCCTATCGAGATGCCTTAGCATCGGTTAATCTCGTGTATAGACATCAACAGCAGCATCCACAGGTCTTCATCACACCTTCTTCAGGTATGACTTCACAAAGCCTTCGTCACCCAGGAGATGGCAGAGAATCTCGTCAATATGACGAAAGAAGGAATGCACATCCCGCAGCAAGGAGTCGGGTCGAACTGACGGATGGAAGGATAGGTGACAATCAAGAGGAGATGTTCTCGGCCCACCACCAAGTGAAGAATGAAGGAGATAGCTCGGGAAGTGTGAGAGAATACGACTTGTCTTCTTCTCTTAGACACCCTTCGTCTCCTCCTCCTCATGAGTCTCTCCTGCCACCATCAACGAGGAATGGTTTTAAAACCTCGGATGGGAGAGATCTTTCTTTTTCCTCCAAGAACCCAGAAGGAAAAGAAATCATGATACATGGAGGAGACATGCAAAGTGCGAGTCTTGATACAGGCACAACGGCAACCAGTAGTGGTAGTAGTAGTAGTACTCATATATCAGCGAATTCGCTTGAGGCGTCTCCTTCTCCTGATGATCTCGAGGAAAGTTTCTCTGTGAGCAACCTCGAAACTTCTTCACAACCACTAGCAGATCATAAGAGAACAAGAAATCCTTCCTCTCATCTTCCTCATCATGAGTCAGGCACAGCAACACCCCCCCGTCGAGAATGGACCGTCATGAGAAAACTCCAAAGATATACAAGGAAAATGCTCTCATCTAAGCATACGGCGCCAGGCTGGGCGGGATGTAAAGCATATGGACCTAGTCATGGCTTTCAAATGCCATGTCTTTCGGCTGAACGAACCCTATGCAGTCATGGAGGTATGCTATGTTTACGGTGTACATACACCCGACTTGGGGTGGCATCTACACATGAGTTTCTCCCTCCGACCGAGAAGGAAGCCGATCCCGCAGCGGAGATGGCCCTGCTGCGGCCTCAACGGTCATCAGCAGTGGCTGGAGAAACACAAACAAAGATGGAGCCGACACAAGGAAGAAAAGAGAACAATATTACAGATAAAAAAGAGAACATGTTTTCAACAGAACAGAGAGAAGACGATGGGAAGAAAAGTGTGAAGAATGACTTGAAGAATGTAGATGAGTCTTTCTCTTCAGGAAATTATAGCGGTGGCCATGGTGCAGCTCAACCTACTCCTCTTCCCTCGTGTTGTTGTGAAATTCTTTACGAGGCTTTTGATTGGCAACATGCAGACCAAGCGCTAGGTTTTGATGAAGCTTTACGTCGGCTCTTTGAAGTTGCTGGGGCATCTCTTCAACTAACAGGTTCCCTTGTATGTCGTGATAACTCGAAGGGCAGAAGAAAGCAGTCTCGCGGTGGGTCTAGAGAGACCAGAGGGCAGTCATCGCCTATCTCACAAAGCCGAAGCTCTCCTGTGAGTGTGACCGAGGAAGAAGATGTGTCTGAAGCGAGGGGGGCAGATAGGAACAAAGGAAGAACTCCTGATACATCAGTGATATCTGGAAGAAGAGACGGAGAAAAGAGAGTGGAAAAGAGCGAGGAAGAAGATTTGGAAGATAGGGATGACAGTGATTTTCATGAGAGAAGGATGCACGAAGGAGTAGAAGAACAAGAAGAAGTTAAAGAGGTAGACAAGAGAGATACGATACCCGATGGATGGGTCCAACACCTGCAACATGGAATTCTAAGAGTGAATTGTGTTGATTGTTTAGATCGAACGAATCTGGCAATGTTAGGTCTTGGTGTAGCTGCGCTGTATGTACACCTCACAGCATTACTTCGATGTAAACATCCACTGAAGGGAGATGATCGCTGCTGGGATTTCGCACGGGAAAGCCTCGAAGTAGAATCTCAAGTAGGAGAACGTCTACCACTCGACAACTGGGCGACGACCGACCTAGAAAACAGTCAAGCGGCAGGAAGCAAGACCATACCAAGCAGCGTACATACACCGGATTCATCGAGGGATAGGGGGGAACCATCTTCTTCATCTTCCCACGGCTCTAAGGAAGAAAACAGTTTCAATAGAGATCTAGAAAGAAAGCTATCCCGGCTCTCTTATGCTTCTTCCTTCTCATCGATAGACGATACCCTCTCAACTTCCGACGAAGAAGAGACAGATGACAGTCACCGTGAGGGAGATTCTTCAAGAGAAGATGGATTCTCAAGAAGTTCAAGACGATCTTTCTCTTTAAGCTCAAGAGCATCATCTCTTTCTTCTCTTCATCTTACTTCAAGTGCATGCTGTTGGGCACCATCCTCTCTTCATATGACTCCTCCTTTCTCTTCTTCTCTCTATCCTTCTCCTTCTTCACCGGCAGATCCTTCTCGTGGCTGCGCTGGAGACGGGCGCGAGGTGGCAGACCGTCCCCCTCCTTTCCTCTCTATGCTACCTCTTGTTCTTCTTCAGCTTGTAGGTGAAGTGTGGGGTGAGATAGGAGACACCATTGCCCTACAATACGCTGGTTCTCCTGCTATGCATGCAGCCGCGTTTTCGAAGGCCGATGTTGTCTCCACGGAAGGCACGGCAAAGGGGGGCACTTGCGACACGAAGGAGAAGAACAGCAGACAGGGACTGAAGAATGGAAGGTTGTGGAAAGCAGAAAAGCGAAATAACTTAGTCGTCGCTGTTGAGCGGTAAGATAGGTCAAGTAGGAACATCAGTGAGAGAGAGAAAAGGAGAACGCGAGGCAAGGGAAGGTTGACGACAGTGTACTTTCTTTCTTTCATTCATTACCGTTCCGTCCAGGTAGTAGTATACGTTCTCCTATGTATCTCTAGTCATCTGCGCACACACCAGCGTTTGCGTGATCTGCTGTCTTACACATAGACAGGGTGATCGCTGCCGATTTGTATGTGTTTTCGTATATCGGTGTGTATATGTATATCTCATTGAGAGAATGAGGGAATCCTAAGATGTGTCTATCTACAGTATACGGTATGTCTGTCTGTTTTTTTTCTAGGTACTTAAGTAATCGCTTAAGTGATGCTGAGAAGCAGCGAGGTTTAGATCTCTTTCTGGGGTATTTTCGTCCCTATACAACCTCTACGGATTTATGGAGCATCGATTTATATGACCCCCTAACCTGCTATTCGAATCCCCCGTCTCTTTGCCCTTCAAGAACTCCCGGCACCACACTTTCCTCAGCCGTGGATCATAGTCATAGCAGTAGTGGTAGTGGTGGTCATACATCCTCGTCTTCTACTCGAGGGGGTCCTGTTCACCCAGCTGTACGTACACTCTCGTCGTCTTCTCTTCCGACTGCATCTCCAACGACACCCCTTCCCCCCCTCTTGGGCACCGGAATCACCGTCGCGGGGACGTCATCTGCTGGCGAGCCGTCGGAGGGAAGAAGAGCTTCGGAGACTCCAGGAGAGGACAGAAGAAGATCAACTCATGAATCGGTGGGTGGTATGAAAACAACGACAGATGGTGACGGTGTATTTCAGGGGAATTCTTCGTCTCTCTTCTTGCCGTGTGGTGGAGGTTATCATGCTGTCGATCGTCTAGAGACAGATGAGAGATCAGAGGATTGCGCGCATATCATTAGCATCGAGGGTGAAGATGAATGGGGGGGTCTACCTCAAGGACGGGAAGCAAGAGGGTGCTGTCTCTTCCCTCGGGGTGTTGGTTTTCTATGGAAATCTACGGATGTCGGAGGGGGCTAAAGAAGATAGAAGGAAGGAAGGGAAGGCAGTGTATATACATGTCATGACGGATGGATATCCATCTTCTTTCTTTGTTTCTTTTCTCTAAAGAGAAGACATTTCTCTCTCTCTTCTTATGCTTCTTCGAGTTGTTCTCATGTTGTGCGGCGGGCTGTGTCTTTGTGGGTGTTTATCTCAGAAGGGGGGAAAAGGGAGGGAGGAGGGGGGCGAGATGGTCTCTAGTGAGACATAGCTCGCTAACTAGCCGGCTAGCGGCCTGTGTGTCTAATGTTCTCGTAAAGGTGTGCCGTTTCCGTTTGAAGAGGAGGGAAGGGAAGGGGAGATAGAAGAAAGAGGAGGAAGATTTTGTATTCGCTTCTTCTTTCTCTAATGTTACCTCTCTCTGGGAGGTGCTTGCAACAACAATGAAAAACTGTCGCGAGTTTCTTCGAGGTTTTAATTCTTCTTCAAGAAAGTTTTGTTTAACGCTCTCTCAAGATCAGAGAGAGTCATTTGTCTGCGTTTGCTTTTCCGTTCGAATGCTTTTTAAGTCAGATTTCTTCGATGATTCAATCGTCCGCTTTGGTTGAGTGTGTGTATGCTATTCAATCCGGTCTTTTTATCGAACAATCGAAGATTCTCAGCACTCTTTTAAGACGCCTGCCTACCTGTCTGGCTTGATCTGTGCTTCTCATGAAGACACAAAGACGTCTTTGTCGACATGACTAGACACTCTTTCCCTCCCTCCCAGGGTGTGTGTCTACATAGATACCAAGATAGATGATAGTCAGTTGGCTTGGTACTTCTATCTGTTAGCAAGTTTTAACGATAGCACTAGGATGGTCGTAGATGGATGGGTGGACCTATATACATATATATACATGTATCTGTATCTATATTTTTCGATACATACATACATAGGAGCAAGCTTCCCTTTCGGTCGCCAGTAGCTTTTGCCTGGTTTAGAGATGTAGTCTGGGTGATGACTTCCCCCCCGATCTCCCGCAATCGATTTGCTCCTCTTGCTCTCATCACCCTCATCATCGACATGAACAGCTTACCAACAATGAACTTCTTTCTTATCCATCCATTCATTCATTCGACTTCTATGTAGACTAGCACCGGGGGCGGGCTATATCTCTGCACAGTCTTCTCTAGCCAATGCTCCCCTCGGTTTCATCGTCTGAATCTATAAGGAAGAGGGAAGAAGTTATCGTCTTTCCTTCCTCTTCCTTTTCTTTTGTGGAATCTTGTGTCAATGTTTTGGCATAGAATCCCTCGTGTATTTCATCTAGGTCGTATTGGGTTTTGCAGTGCGAGAAGAGCCTTCCGCTGTTCAGGAGTTTCTCGTCCTTTCGCCTGTTGACTCTCTGCTTCCATGCCCTTTCTCATATTCGTAACTCTATCAGAGATTTCTTTTTCTTCTACAACAAGCCTTCTTTTCTTCTCTATGAATTGCAGTCTTGTATCACCATCGATGTTTGAGAAACGAGGGGGAATGCGTGAGGGGGGAGAAGGAGAAGCAAAGGAAGGCTCGGGCAGGGAGTACACACATCATGTTGGATGAGGGATTGATTTTCTCTTGTTCTCCTCACCTCTCTTTCTCTCGGAGTCTTTTACTCGCCCTAGAATGGACTCCTTCCTGTCAACTGCGAAATCTATCTGCCGATCTATATGTATACCGAATCTGTCTGTTCAGTCGTGGGTGGTCAGGCCTGCGTGTGTATGTGTATGCCTCCTGTGTGGACAATAGAGGGAGTGGGGGTGGGACAGGGGGGTTGTTTCCCTCATATATCTACACTAGTATCTACCATCTTCTCTGTCTCAGTTGTCTCTGTTTCTCTTTCTTTCCTGTCATTTCTCTTCGACGATCTCCTGTTGAGTTCAACACTTGAGTGAATCTGCGTGCATATAGATGTATAAGTCGATAAAGACATAGATAGACTTTGATGGTTCTCTCATCTCCTTTCTTCTTTACGAGACATTCCTGAAGATATGGAGCTTTTTCTTCTCGCTTGTCATCATTGGTAGACTTATTCATGTTCCTGTCGTCCTTGTTCTTCTCTTCTTAGAAAGAGATAGCAGTAAAACCTGCCAACCCCATGAAGAAGACTGTTAGTTGCCATGACTGCTGTGTCATATGGTGTGTTCATCTTAGGTGACTGGTGGCGCAGATCAAGAGCGAGGAGAAGAAGAAGGTTCGTCAGAGAGACAACGACAAGTAGGGGGGACAATCGCCCCTTCTGGTGGCGGCGATGGAATTCTTCAATACGTCACACATCAGATTAGCGGACTTCTTCTCTCTCCCAAGTTCTTCGCTCTTCTTCTCTAAAGAACAGCAGAGAGGACGTAGGTGCGTAACAGACCTCTCTCCTACTACCTTGGTGTGTTCGTCAGCCGCTTGATCGATCTTCTTTGTGATGACGGTACTTGTGTAGATGCATGAGTGAGGGGGAGTACGGCTTCTGTGTGATCGTGGAAGCTGATAAGAAGTTTTCTTCGGGGGGTTGATAGGCAGCTACATAGAGGTCTCTCTGTCTGTGCGTCTAGGGACAAACAACTCTCTTGCATGAATGAATGAATGACTCACTACTACTCTTACTTCTCTTCTTAATCTCTCCCGTTTCTTTATCTTCTCCCTGCGCGCATGTGGAGGTATTTCTTTTTTTCTCTCTTCCATGAACAAGGTACACACACACACGCAGAGGAGACGGAGTGGCGAAACAAACTTCAACGTCCAGTCAGATGGACACACCTATAGATATACCTATTATACACTATATGCTTCGCTCTCACGCATACAGACACATACAGAATCACATTATACACATATCTGTATGTTCAGACGGGTAGTAAGTAAGTATGGGAGACTCTCTCGATTCACGCCCCCTACTATGTATAATAGGTCATGTATGTGTTGTCTATATGTAGATGACACAGTGTCCGTTGTTTTATCGTGATACTAGCTCTGTTAGTAGCAGAGGGCAATACAGGCCTATTGAGAGGCCTTTCAGACTCTCCTCGGTCCATTGTGAGGGACGTTTAACGTATATTTGCACCCATTGTGATCGTAATGACGGTGAGGCGGTAATGCTGAGAATGCAGAGTCTCAACTAGAACGGATGTCATTCATGTCCCTACTACACGACGGGTATATATGTACGAATGTATATGCCTATGTATACGTATGAATATGCATAGGTGAACCATGTGTAGCTGCACTTCGTATGGAGACATGTTCATCGATGATGCGGTGTAGAACCCATACGCGGTGTTCTTATCTCTTACCATCGCTTATCACATACAAGTGCTTGTGCATGCAGTTATCTTGAGAGGAACCATGAGACATACGTCTTCCCTCCCACTTTCTCTATGAAGAAGACAGACCTCTGAATGACGTGAAAAGTCTAGAGAAACACAGGAATTGAGTCTCGACTTGTCGACGATTCTCCCTGTCTAATGGCATAGCCAGTGCACGTCGATTGTTCTGTTCCTGCTGCTGCTGCTCTTGCGACGTCTTCTTCATTTCCTCAGGCATACGATTGTACTCCTCTTTCGACATGACGCTAATGGAAGTTTCTCGCCTGTATTTATATTGTCGTTGTTCTCTTAGAAACTTCCTCTATCGTGTTGAAGATCTCACTATGTGGGGTGTCTCTTCTGGGTATAACATTTCCTTACACCATTGGCTGCTCTTTTTCTCTATTTCTCACCTCGTCGTCGTGGGTAGTCAGGTGTGGCATGCGTCCTTTGAGTGTTTCAAACGACTAGGGAGAGGGACAGGAGAGAGAGAAGGAGAAGCATGACCGTCGATAGAGAGGAGCATCTAGTTTTTCTTACTTTTCGGTCATATTGCAGGCCTTTCTATGCAGTTTAAGCAGGTGAACCCCCATACGTGATAGTCTTGACCTGTTGTGAAGGAGACAGAAAGCTCTGAGAGGAGACAGGGAAAAGATTGAGGGGGGAATTTCGTATGTCTGTGTATAGACATGTGTGGTATGTATGTATGTATGTGGTATCACCGGCAGGAAGTAGGTACCTAATAGAGGGCGTTTGTGTGCATTTATCAGGGTGAACTACATGAGGGGAGATAGACGATACTCTTCTCCTCGTGCGGGAGAGAATAGACTGTCGTGCACGATAAGTTGTTTGTTCTGTAAGAGAAAGACAGGGAGTCATGATTTGTTTTCGCAGTGTATGTTCGTGTATATGTATGTGAAGATCGCTGTTCTGATATGAAGAGTAGATAGAAGAAGGAAGGTCTCTCCTAGTAGACCCACCTGCTGTAGAATGAAACAAATGAAGTTTCTGTGTATGCAGTCGGTTGAGAGGTCAAGTGTTACGTGTGTGTTTTCATGTGTAGAATAGTGAGGTATATGGTGTCTCTACAGTGTACCCCTACTCACTACTATTACTGTGATACTCCGTGTATCTCATGGAGGTCTTTCTTTCCCACATCGTCAGATATGTCGTTTAGATCGCAGGCTCCTTGATTGAATGTGTTGATGTATCAGTCTGATCATGAGGGAGAAGGAGCTGTCTACATAGAGAGAGTGGGGGGAATCTTGTTGTTCTTCTTGCATGCAGAGACAGCACAGCGTGTAAATGATTGTCTGCGTGTTGAAGGGATAAGAATGAGGTACAGAAGAAGAAATAGTTACGTGCATGAGGTGTACATACACGTACATACCTCCAGTATCATGGCATACATGAAGCGTCATGTCCCTCTTGTTAAGCCGTTCTTATGATACTTCTTCTGCTTGTTGTTCTCCTTTATTATCATCATGAGGGATCTTTTTATCTTTCTTCCCGTCTCTCTCTTTTCTGCCATGAGTCTTTTCATCCGAAATTTCATGTTATTCCGCTCTCTTGTCGTGGGGGGTTTCTTCCGCTTTCTTTCTTCTTTATTTGTCATCGTCATCTCTCTTCTGGTTTTCAAACGGCTCGGGTCTTCGCTCGAGTGTATGTACACCCCAGCCGTCCCTTTGTACAGGTATATGGTAGCAAGCCACATCCTAATGGTAGTAGTAGAACTAGCAATAGTAATAAAACTCCTACCAAGAGATAACTGGCAGTGTCTCTCTTGTGGCGTAGAATGGGTCGTTCAGACCCTAGTAAAGGGTAAGGCATTTCGAAAGGAGATGAAAGAATGTCTAAGAATGAACGCCTTGTCTCCCGATCATACACTTGGCTATTCAAAGCGAGTGAACAACTACTTCCGATTCGTTCTTACTGATATCTCACCCGTATATGCTAAACAGGAACTGCAACTTGAGTGAGTCCATAGATAGAGAGATAGATATATAGGTAGACAGATAGATAGACAGAGAGACTAGATAGATACATACCTAGGGGGTAAGTGTTGATGATATGCATAAAGAAGATGGTGTAGTCTGTCCGTCTATCATTTCTATGGGACCTACCATTAGCTCTCGAGGAGGATTTTTTCTTCTCACTCTCCTTCTGGGGGAGAAGTCGTTTGCATGTCGCGATATGCCGCCGTCTTTCCCACATGGCGTAAGGTAGTCTATATGTTTGTATGTGTGTGGACTGTAGCTCTTTCGTCTGGGTGCCTACTGTCCGTGTCGCTCCATCTCTCCTCTCTGAGATGAGTGACGTCGGCCGTTTCTATTACCAAAAGAAACTTGATCGTCTCATCTGTCAAGGTAGTCCGATACAACTCCAACAAAAGATCTCTCTATATACATACATATCTATCTATCTATATAATCAATCTATATGTTTAACGGGGAAAAGAGGGAGTTTGTACACTTGAGAGGAAAGACGAGTAAAGGCCAGTGAGCTTGACTCCGAAGTACGGAGAAAAACACCAAGAAGTCGCTTTAGGACAAATGTATAGAGAGATGCTGAGGGCTCAGATGTTCTTTGTAGCTTTCATGTGTAGCTACATGTCTAGATCATTCGATGTCTATTACATCATATATGTGTGTATGGCCGTATCTAATTATTACCTACAGACATCCAGTCACATATATGGGACAAGGAGCACAGGGTAATTACAAGGGCAGTATGATCACCAACTAGTCCTCTGTGCCGCTGCTGCTTGTGTACATGAGGAGTGAGTGACTCGAACAAAGAGGAGAAAGATATGAAGGAGCACGATGAAGTTCTTTACTACGGAAAGTGGGAGCATCTTTGGCGAAGAGAGAAAGCAGGACAAGAAGAAAAGAGATTGTTTTTCTCTTATGAAAGGAGACACACGTGATACAGAAAGAGACAGAGACGCACGTGGCAGCATTCGAAGACACTTGGTTGGTCCTACCCATCCATACAACGGGTGATAGTAACGGTCGTAGATAGGAGAAGAAGAGACGTGGCGTTTCTTCCTGCCTTTCTTTCCCTTCATGATAAGAAGGGATAGCCTGCTAAGTCATACCGCACCTCATATGTCTCAGCCCCACGATCTCCAAATAAACTTCTCTCTCTATCAGCTCCGCCTTTACCCTAGGCAAGCGAGAAACAGAGGGAAATGAGGCACTCCTTCGTTCATTCATTCAGACAACATGGAGAATAGATGAGAAACCACCCTTAAGCCTGAAGGTGCCACCCGTAGCGTAGGAAAGAAGATGTGTAAGTAAGAAAGTCGCCAAGCATGCAAGGGTGATAGTAAGGATAGTGACAGAAGGCTTTATGACAAGGAGGTCTTTCTTTTGCCTGTGCTGCTGTTACACGGTGGAGGTTCTCGAGTGGCTACAGAAGAATTTAAAAACACGCCGACAAGTCGCGATGATCTGTTGAGGAAATCCATCCATCTATCAGGATTGCATTTTCAAAAGAGATCAACAAGAAAATGAAGATTCACACCTTTCTATATGCAGCCCAACAATGCAAGATGTTGTTTGATGCATGCTGATGATGATGATGATGCCATCTCAGGTGTACATACACTTCAGTCATTTGGCACTCCAAGGAAAAACCGAAACATACTAAAAATGGCTTCTCGCTACATACCACCTTTCCACCTCTCTCTCCCACACATCTATAGATCATCTACTCAAGAGTTTCTCTTCACTTCCGATCTTCTACTGTCTATCCTCAGCTGCTCTCTCTCTCCTTGCTTCTCCTCGTCAAAAAGATAAGGGCTACTCACTGCCTTTCTTCCCTCAGGAGGAGGTGTGTACCCGATTGATACGAAGAAGCAGAGAAACGACAAGAAGAAGAGATTCCAACAGAAGAAGAACGAGCCTTCGATCCTCTTCCCAAAGACTGATTAGGGGTGAAACACGAGGCGAACTTCAGAAAGAAAGACAGGAGGGAGAGCGAGACGAAGATTTTGAATGACCTCAGAGAGAACGGGGGAGTACGTAGAGAGTGGCTAAGGCACAACTCTTTGCTGTTTCGGCTTTTATGAGAGAAATTTCCATTCATCTCCTAAGCATTGAAGAAGTTTCTGAAGACTGCGAAATTTGTCTTTCAGCTGGATCGGACTGTACTTGCGAAGTGGAGAAAAAAACTGAGAACAAACCCAAGCAGAAAAACCATAGGGAGAGAGACAAAGCCAAGAAGATTTCACAGAGATAGATTAAAGATAGATAGATTAAAGATAGATAGATAGATTAAAGATAGATAGATAGATGACAAACAAGAGAGAAGTCCATCAATCAATCAGTCATGGATGAGAAAAGGAAAGGACACATACATAGATGGATGAGCCATGCATTCTGACAGGACTGATAGACAAGCAAATCATTCTCCTTCTTCAATAGTGGCATAGAGACAGAGGGATTACTGCGGAAGACAAATCCCCCCTCACAGTGTTAGTCATTTAGCAATCGATCTATCTATTCACGTCTACACCTACCTACCCACCTTCACACTCGAATAGTACGACTACTACTACTGCCGTGCTGCGTCTATACACCTTTACAAGGACAGGTGGACTCGGACCCACGAAATGTATAGATTCCACGCATAATACTCGAACTGTATACCTACCCGCACAACGTGCACATCTAAATATATGTACCTTCAACGCATGCAGCATATCGAAAGAATTTCTCTCCCTACCCGTCTCCACACGAACCTCTCTACATAAACAGGTATCTTATTCAATCACATTGCTTTAGCTCTCGTCAATCTCTCTATATACTAGACCCGGCATTTCCATGACCTCAGAGCAATTCATAGACAAAAGCAGACGGACACACTACCAGATCTTCTTCCTCACTTTAAAGATTTCGTTCCACCTCCCTACTCCGAACATATTCACGCCGGCTATGAGAAGTTGCTCCTGTTAAAAGAGAAACAAGAAAACGAAGAAGATGGTAAGAAAAGAAGAAGAAGAAAAAAGGACACAGATAGATGGATAGATAGATGTATCAAATCTGTTCGGAAATTGTCGTTGACCCATGCATGCACGCCCCGTGCAAAGATTCTCATAGAAAATAACCTCGTCTCTCTCTCTGTCTGTGTCTTTCTCTCTCGTATCTTCCCCCGAGCTAAAAAGAAGTGAGATATAGACATAGACAGAATCAAGTTTCTATGCATGCATGCATGCAGCTTTATTGACTCGTGGTGTATGTAGACAACTATCTCTACAGCTGGATCCATAGACGAGTTCTTTCTCATTCATACATACATCTACATAGGGCTACTATACACACACCTACACACGACAAGACGACAGTACCTCACCACATACATATACTACTCATAACCTTCACATCATATACACATCTACATGTATAGTTCTATCTATCTATCTATGTTGGCGTATATGCGTAGACAGAGATAGGAATGAAAGTGTAACAAAGTGTGTGTTTGAAGCCTCTCTTTTTGTCAACAGATCCTTCCATCCTTTCTTCATTCATTCATTCTTCTTGGAAAAAGACACCCTTCAAGACAAAAGTCTCCTTTTCTCTTTCTTGTTGTAGTACTCCTTCTTTGAACTAAGTGAGAGAGTCAGTCTATCCATCTGGCTATCTAGATTGTGCATGGCCTATCGCTCTAAAGAACCTCGTGACTTTCCCCTCTTCTTTTTCTTTCTGCGTTTCTCGAGTAAAGTTGAATGATCTTCTTTTTCTTTTGCTTCTTACATCGCTCGTTCTCCATTTTCTTTGAGATCTGCATGCGGCCCCTGCACCGGGGTGTCGATCATTAAGAACTTGTCGAGCTCTCTCCGGATTCCCAACCTTCCGTCGATACACTGCGTATCGATCTTTAGATGAGGGAGAGCCTGAATAGGACGAAGGACTAGTCTCAATAGCACTCTCATCCTTATTCTTCTTCTTTATCTGACGCTGTGAAGGAGATCGATTCTCAGGAGAAGTAGTCATTCTATGACGGACACTTTCTTCAGGCTCTCTTCCTTCTCCTTCAAGAATCTTCTCTTCTAAGCGTGACGAACGCCTTCTCCTCCTTCTGGCCGTCTCGCACTTGTCTTTCTCTTCTTCTTCGTCGACTCTAGTATCGTTGGCTTGGTCTTCTTCGTCTTCTCCGTCCGCAGGACCATTAGAGAACTTTATCAACTCAAGAGGGGGAGATGTATATGAAGGAGAAGATCTTAAGAATGAAAGACGTTCATCCTCTCCCTTGAGTGCTTTCTTCTTCTTTTCTTCTTCTTCTCCTCTTCTTCCTTTGCGACTCTCTCTCCCTCCTGGCGTGGTACGCTTGCCAGAAGGATGAAGTAAGCGCTGACGTTGTAAAGGAGTTTTCGAGGAGACAGGAGAAGAAGAAGAAGTCTTTTCGCTGCGGGGAGTGTTACGGCTCTCGGAGTCAGAAGAATCCCATCTGAAAGACAGACGAAAGAGTGAGAAAGAGAAGAGAGAAGAAAAAGAAAAGAAGTTCAAGTAGTCGAAGAAGAAAAGAGAGATGACGCAGAAGAGAAGCAGCGGAAGAAAAAGAAGAGAAAGAGAGGAGACGAAGAACGAAGAGAAACGAAGACATGTATGAGGGTGGTGAGAGTAGGGAGAGTCTGAAGTAAGTTATGATGGCAGGGCCTTTTGGAGCTACAGTACGTCATACGTTGTATATAGGGTATACACGTGAAGAAAACAAAAGGAAGTACATGGAGGTGCTTTAGAGAGAAAGCGATAAAGACAAAAGGAGACGAAAAGTACACATACACATCTAGAGTTATCTGAAAGAAGAGACAGATACCACACACACCTCCTCACATCTCTCTCTCTATATATGTATGTATATATATATATATGTATATGCGTATGCGTGCATCCACACATTCGTATCTTCTTCTGTCTGATGCATGCATGCTGAAGAGATCGAGGTTATGTGAGATATACATGCCGGGAATCGAACCATGGTCAAGGTGTCCACTGAGGAGAGAAACAGAAGACAGCGATAGATACCTCATCATACACCCGAGAGTAGACAGAAAGTGAATGGTTTGTCATCGAAGGGAGAAGAAAAAAGAAGGAAAAAAATCGAAAGGTTTCAAACCACTTCTTTCTTTCTTTCTTTCTTCCACACATCTCTCTTTCTCTCTGGTGTGCGATAGACAAGACATTCTCAAGGCTACTGCTGTAGGGAAAAGAGTCGCGTCATTACAGATCATAAGAAAACTCACTCGAAGAAGAGAAAGAAAGAGAAGAATGGAGTTGGGAAGGGAAGCTACCGTAGGTCATCGACGTACCTTACGGTCGACATAAAGAACATACTCCCTCTCTGTATGAGTGTGAATGTACCAGTATGTATGAAAATGCATACAAATGAATATGTCTGTATATACAAAGACGTATGAGTATGTATTCATGTATGTCCACAGTGCGGTGCCTCCTTGTTAGATAGATAGATCGATAGGCAAATCTTCTCTTCTCTATCTTCAACTGAGGAGAGGTCCTGTAGAAGTAGCGCCGATGAATATTCTAATATAGCGACGAAGTCTATGTATGTCTTTCACTGTGTGTGAAGACGGTGTGTAACGGACTTTCTACACCTTATAGAAACATGATATACATCTATGTTTATACATATCAAGTTCCTTTCGAGTCTGGAGATACATGTGACAAGGGCTGTCTATCTACGTAGAGAATAGGTACACTCTCAACGCACTCCTTTGCATAGAGAACCTCTATGTATTAACACAAAGGAGTATACCTACGGTACATCTATACATACATACACATGCACATATAGACACATATATATATAGAGAGACGATGAGAGAGCCAGGCGAAGAGGGGTGGGGGTGTTGAAGAGAGGGCATGCGATATACTCGCGGATGAAGAGAGTAAAGAGAAAGAGAGAAACGAGACATGAGAAGAGGAAAAAAACATCTATTCAGGAAAGAGAAAAAGAAAGAAGAAAAAGAGGAAGAGAGAAGAAGGGAAGAATAGAAGCAACCTACGTTTCACGTCTTTCATTCGGTTGCGGATCAAGAAGACTTCTTGGCTTCATCCGGGTGACATTCCCTCTTCCTTCTCGACTTCTCTTCGATCGTATCGCTTCAGCAGTGCTAGACGAGGGACCGCTTCTTCCTCTTTGCCCTGATGAAGGAGAAGCAGACGAAGAAGGAGCCACCCCAGGCAGATCTGTAGAAGCAGAAGAAGAGACCGCAGGCTCAGAGAGACGAGAAGATAAAGAAGGGAGAGAGGCATCTATCCTCTTTTCTTTACTAGAAGATCCACATCCTTTTGGCTGGGAGGTCTTCCCCCCTAGAATCTCACCTTCTCCTCCTGCAACCCATAGACGAGCTGCAAGAGCTAGGACGTCATCGTCGCCGAGATCTTCTTCATCCACGACCACATGAAACGTTTCTCTCTCTGACACTTCTTTATTCTCATATTCCCCGTCTTTCTCATGTTCTTCTTCTCCTCTTTGTTCTGGGTCTCCTTCTTCTTCTTCATCTTCTTCTTCTTTGTGTTGAGAATCCTGTCCTTGTTCTTCTTGATCTTCTTCGTGCAGCTCTTCTTCTTCTTCTCTCACTTCTTCTTCTTCCTTCCCCTCTTCGTATTCTCCTTCTTCTCGTCCCTCATTCTCTCCATCTGTGATTTTTCCTCGAGTGTCTCTTCCTTTCGAATCTTCTCCTTCTTCATTCCTTTCTCTCTCCTCTTCTGCTCTTTCTTCTTCTTTCTCTTCGCATTCGTCGGTTCTTTTGCTTCGCTTGAAGGCTTGACTCTCCGGAGAGGCTGCTGAGTCTTCTCTTGTTCTTCTCCTTCTTCTCCCCCTCGTTCTCTGTCTTTCTTTCTCGTCTTCTTTCCTCTGTCTATCTCCTAAGGCTTCTTCTTCTTTATCTTCTAGGTCATCACCAGTCGGAAAGTCTTGATTTGCACTCTCCTTACTCATTCTTTCCTCTTCTTCTCCTCCTCCTAAGGCCTGACTTTGAAAGATTTCGTTTTTCTCCTTGTTCCTCACATCCTCTTTCTGTCCTTTCTTTCCTGTCTCATTCTCGACTTTCTCCGTCTCCGTTTCTCTCTCTTCTTCCTCATTTTCTCTACTTAAATGGTGGAGATATTCTCCTGCTTGTTCCTCTGAAGACTTTCTTCCCTCCTCTTCTTCAATCCCTTTCTCTTCTTCTTCTCTTCTAACTTCTTCGCTCTCCGCCGTTTCTCCTATCTCGTTTGTCTTCTCTCTCTCCTCTCCTTCATCCATTCCATCTATCTTTCTTCTCTCTTTCCTTTCTTCTTCTTCGTCACTTCTTTCTCTTCCATCATCTTCTCTACCTTCTTCTCCCCCTTCATCCACCTGTCCGCAACTTCTTTTCCTGATTCTTCTCCTCTCTCGTTTTTTTTCTCCTTCTTCTTCTTCTCTTTCATCTTCTCCTACCCTTTCAGTTCTTCTTCCCTCCTCTTCCCTCGTAGGCAAGTTCAAAGAGCTCCAAACATGACCCGTCGCTTGTTCCTTTATACCCCCCCAGGCCCATATAGAAAGAAGAGCATTCTTCGCATCTCCTCCTCCCTCGACTTCTCTTGTTGCTGTTCTTCTTCTTCTCCTCTCTCCTGCTGCTCCTCCTCCTGCTGCCCCTGATGGAAAGAACGGTTGCTCTCCTTCTCTTTTTTCTCTTCGAAAAGAGGGGAAGTAGTCGTTGAAGCGAGGAAGGGAGCGTAGAAAGAAGTTCTGCGGCTTCTCTTCAACTTTCTCTTGATCTTTCTTTGAAGGAGCAGGACAAGAAGAAATCTTGGGATCCTCACGCGATGGGTCGCCGTCATCTTCAAACATAAATAAATCTTGATACGAGGCAGATAATGAAAAGAAATCTCCTTCTTCTTCTTCCTGTCTTTCGGTTCTTCCTCTTCTACTTGCACCCCCATCGGAGATGAGACGTGAGCTTTCTACCTCTTTTTCTTCTTCTTTCTCTTCTTGGAGGAGAGTGTCGATGTTTCCTGGATTGCATGCAGTGGCTCTCTCAGTTCTAGGAAACATACCTTGTGGAACGTGCTGTTTCTCTATCTCTCCTTTCTTTTGGCGTTCTCTACTTGAGTCTATTTCCTTCTGTCTATCATTATCGACCATTCTTATCTCTACGTTCTCGACACTAGGGGGTATCCTCCTGGCTTCTGCAGGCCTGGTGATCTTTAACATAAACACATCTTCTTCTTCTTCTCCTTCTTTCTCTTGATCTGGTAGTCTATATAAGTTATCTTCCTTATGAAAAGATATAGATAGAGAAGCTGGTGTCTTCTGTACTTCCTGGCCTCCTATCGTCTTCCTCTTCTCATCCTCTCTCAGTCTCTTATTATGGCTGGTATTCTCCTTCTCCCTCTCTTCTCCCTGTTCTTCTCCCCCTTCTTCTATAAGCCCTGCCTTCTGAGCTAGTAGAGTCCACAGGAAACGCCTATGTTTCAACCGCTTTAAGCGACGAAGACTTTCAATCTTCTGGGATTGTCTATGTTCCTCAGCTTCTCTTCGTATATACAGACTTCTTCGGACTATCGCAGGATGAGGAGATACACGAGATGATACAGAAGAACAAGAAGGAGAAGAAGAAGAAGAACAAGGTTTGACTAACGAAGGAGTTGCGGCGGTGACAGAATAAGGAGAGATAGAGGAAGAAGAGAAAGAAGAGGGAGAGGAAGAAGAGGAAGAAGGAGAAGGAGATCGTTTCTCTTGTGTTTTATCCCTGTCACTCCCTATCTCCTCAGAGCCCATTGCAGAATCCTCACATAGTCGATGAAGAGTAGAGAGAAGCTTCTCTTCAAGATGAACACGGCGATCTAGATCTTCGATCTCTTCCCCTACCAACTGACTTAGTTCCTCTATATATGAAGACGTATGGTTGTCTATATGCATATCAGATCCAAGAAGAAGAGAAGAAGAAGAAGAAAAAAGGTCTTTCTCTCTTGAAAGAGAGGCTGTTGAAGACGAGATGAATCGACTACTTGCCTCGTATGGAGTCGGAGAGGAGGAGGTCTTTCTTGATAGCAACCTCTTTAGCTCACGTTCTTCTCTCTCCTTGGGTTCACTTCCATACGCCACAGATGCAGTTACCTCCGGGCTAACAAGATTCAGAGAGAAAGATGAAGAAGGTGGCGAGGTAGAAGAAGAAGAGGAAGAGAAAGAAAAAGAAGAAGAGAACGTCCTCTTGTTCTCCCCTCTGTCGTTTGGACTGAGTTCACAGGGCCCCTTAGGATCTCCTGAGGGAGAAGAAGTTGGAAGAGATGACGAAGAAGAGGAAGAAGAACAAACGAGACAAGGAGTTGAATGCGATGGAGAAGAGAAAGACGATGACGCCGAGGCAGTAGAGGCAGATGATAAGGAGAGACTTGTATCACTTCGAATGATAGGAAGCTCTTCTGAATCTGCCGAAGTCTTCGGTAGATCCTGGTAAGCTTGAAATCTGTCGACCTACAAGCGGTTTAACAAGAAAAGGAAAAAGAAAAAGAATGAAGGCAAAGGAACCGCAAGTATACACAGACTCTGATAGTCGAGTCGCGTGCACAGGAATGAGAAAGAAAAAAAGAAGAAAGGAAGAGTGAGAAGGAAAGTAAGAAAGAAAGACAAAGTGAGACAGAAACGAAGAGAAACGAAAGGAAGATTTTAGAAAGAGAGAGAAAAAGAGGAAGAAAGAAGGTCAGCGATAGCTAATGGCCGAGTAGAGAAAGACCTGTCGGCGAATACCTCAAGTCACAGTAGATACATATTCATATAGAGAGATGTCTACATAGACAAACATAGTTCTGCATTGCGCAGTCATAGAGCCTTGGAGTAGCTAGATAGGGGTCTAGTTCTTATATCTAGCTAAATCAACAAGTGTCAACTCATCACTCTCCTCTCACGCAGGCATATATATATATATGTATATGTATATAGTTAGACAGATAGATGGATAGATAGATAGATACCCAGGACCCCCCGCTCTATGAGATTTTTATACACGTAGAAGTAGAGACAACGGAGGAGCCACGGGGTGTACAGACACCTGAATCGGACTCAAGGTGGAGTCGTCTGCACTGACAGAAAGAAAAAAGTAGGTGTGAGTATTGAGAAACGGCCCACTAACGCAAGGTTTCTCCATTAGATCGTCTCGAGAGACAGAACAAATATCTCTCATGCATGCAAAAGAAAAGAAGAGAGAAGAGTAGAGATTACTCCTTTGTATGTACACCCCGTCTACACTCTTCAAGCCAGTCAGCACATGAGCATAATATGAGGGACAACAATACTTTCTCTCCTCTCTATACATTTCTGTAGACCGCTGCAGACACATATGATAAAGGAGATAGATGAATGAAGACAGAGCAGCCGATCATTTATCTACAGATAGACAAGACCAGATGTATACCATCGTGGGGAGCTTAAGGAGTGTATGTACACCAAGACACCAACGCACCTGAGAGAAAGAGAAGAAGAGAGGAAAAGAACGAAATGCCTGAGAAAGCGTTTTGGATAGTTCCTGCAACTCTTCAACGGAATGTCTCCTCAACATCTCTATTCTCTTCTGTCTCTCATCGTAGACCCATAACGTCCTTTCTTCTCTCCTTCTGAGACCCCCTTCTACTTCTTCTTCTTCTTGTTCTTCTCTCCGAGCTTCTCTTGAATCTCCTTGCCTCTGACTATCGCTTTTCTCCTCATCTCTGTCCTTCTCTTTCTCTCTCTCCAAACCGTTCTTCTTCTTTTTCTTTTCTTCTTTTCCTTCTTCTTCGTCTTCTTCTTTGGTTGTCTCAGCCTTGTCTCCGTCGCAGGAAAATGTTACCTGCTTCTGCATGTGTAAAGATTCGTTCTTTCTTTGTGTATCTATGTTCTCTCCGTCATCCTCATCGCCCTCTCCATCTACTCCTTCTGACGGTAGACGAATATCCTTCGTCGCCTCTCTCGCTTGTACACCCGTGGAAGAAGAAGAAGAAAAAGAAGGGGAAGATGAAAAGGAAGAAGAAGTAGTTTCAGATAGAAGGCTCCTCCTAGAAGAGAAAAAGGAATGAATGAAGGAAAGGGAGAAAGACTTCATGTTTGTCTACGGTAGAAGAACGTAAATCATCTTCTTCTCGTTGAACGTGAGAAGTACCTTTGCAGCTACAAGAAACACGAGGTGTACTTACACAGGAAGAGACGCTGAAGATGTATAGAGATATGTATGAAGAACTCTCTTAGACAGAAAGAAGGAAAGAAATTAGACCTTCTCACATCCAGCAGACATTATGATCTCTCCTTGTCTCAGCTGCACTCCAAAGTCGAACCTAGAGGCACACCTAGATCTCTATCTATGTCGAGGGAGAAGCGCTACCGCCTATGATGACATGCAGTTAGAGACAGAGAGAGAGACAAAAAGAGAGACATCTGCATGTGAATGTATGTGGATATAAGAACATAGCGGCCGTGTGTAGGTGGACGTATGTGTATGAAGAGGCCTTTCTATCAAACAAATAGGATGACTGGCTTACAACCTTCCTTGCCTCCAAACCTCTTCCTTCTCAACGGCAACTTACTGAGAATCTTTGGAGAAGACAGCTTTGTGTAAGTGCTTCAGGCTTCTCATAAGACGGCCTAATCTCCAGACGACTCTATCCGGGAAAAGAAGGAACTCTTCTTCTTGTTCTTCTATCTCTTTCGTCTTCTCCTCTTCTTCTGGGACATCTGTATTCTTCTTCTTTCTTTTCTTCTGCCTCATCTCTTTCTCTCCATCACTCTGAATCTTCTTCTGTGTCGCTTCACTTGATCGACTCCTACCACTGCCACTCCTATCCTTTTCTTCCTCTCCCTCATTCATTCTCTTTTTCATCCTCTCATTAGCATCGTCTTCTTCTGCTTCTTCCTCTTCTCTCCTATTCCTCTTCTCTCGCCTCTCGATACAGTCAAGGTCTTCCTTCGCGAGCTTCACTCCCCCCAGAGACAACACTCCAGGAGAAACACAAGCAGCAACACCTTCCTCGTCGCTCCCACCATCCGCCTCTTGCTTAACAGAAAGAAGTCTGTGAATCTCTTTCATAGTCGAGGTAGACGTAGAAGACGAGAAAGAAGAGAAGAACTTCCTTGTTCTCTTCTCTCCGTTCTTCACTCTCCTTCTCATCGCCATAAAAGACGCAAGAGACCTGAGAGTTTGCATGCGTGTAATGATAGACCAGTATGAAGAATTGAAATGCCGGAGCTTCTTCTGACTTTCCTCGTGTGTTAGGAGGTGCTTCATCTCCTTCTTCGTCTCTCTCTTTCCATTCTCTGTATTCATGGAAGTAGCTAGGTCTGTAGGAGAACTCCTTGCTATGATAGAAGGAGCATGGCTACCATCTATAGAGATATTTAAATGATCTTCGGTATCTACGCGCACAGCTTTAAGACATGTCGTCGTTGTAGTAATAGTAGTAGTGGAGATGAGAGCTTCAATCGACCCAACTTCTTTTCTCATCTCTCCTTCATTCTTTTCCTTCTCTCTTGCAACATCCCCAGAACAACTCGTTCTTTCTTCTTCCTCTTTCGTCTCTTCTTCTCCTCCTCCCCCTCTACTCGGACAGCTGTCTTTCTTCTCTTCTTGAGAATCTCCTTTCGTCTCTCTGTCAAGGAACTCATCGCTCCGGACGTTCTCCGCACTTTCTCTCTCTCTTGTCTCTGGCTGGAAAGAAGGACGTGTAGAGGAAGACATAGAAGCTTCGAGGAGATAAGAGATAAACCGTTCCATTGCATGCGCGAGTCCTAAGCAAGCGACCTTAAGAGTACAGAGATGAAACAGAAGATATTGCCGATCTTGAAGAGAAACTCCCATATGTATACATTCACGGAGAAGAAGCGGAAGATTCTCTTCTTCTCCTGAAAGGTCCGTAACTTCTCCGGTATGAAGATCTTGAGTGGTATTTCTCCTAGGAAGAAGAAGTCGACCGCTCTGGCCTTCTATAGAAGAACTAGATATGTCTCTCACTTCACTGCTTTTATGCGGAATGGAGTCGTTCAAGTTCTTTTCTTGATCGTTAAGAGAAGAAATATGTGCTATACCGGTTTCTTCTTCTTCTCCTCTCTCTCTTCTTCTTCTTTCTTCATCTGTCTTCAGGCTATTCTTCTCTATCTTCTTCTTCTCCTCCTGATCCCTCTGGAAGTTGCCTATGTCTAATCTCTCTTCGCTATCTTTTGAAATAACGTTCATTTCTTCGCTCTTCTCTTCTCCTCTATCTCCACCAAGATGACTTAAACGTGAGGAAATGCCTCCTTCTCTCACTTCTTTTTCTCTCTCTTCTTCTTCTGCTGGTCTTCGAGACGGGCGCAGGGTGTCGCGATGTGTAGATCTACGACAGCCTCTTCTTGCCTCCGAAGAAGAGCCGCATCTCTTTTCAAGACTGAAAGGACCAGAAGAAGAGAAAGGAAAGAGAGAGAAGAAGGTAGAAGTTCTAAGTGCGAGGGTGTCTTGACTGTGGAATAGACTCATCCAAAGAGATGTATAGAGGCTATGCCTACAAGGACAGAGACAAGATGAAGAAAGAAGAAGAGAAGACTTTGAAGCACAAGGAAAGCTCGATGAGAGAAAAGTAGAAGAGGTACAGGAGGAGAGAAGGAGATTTTGAGAGGGGAAGGGGGGTGAGAACAAGGAAGAAGTAGAGAAAGGTGGGGTATCAAGAGAGAGAAGAAGAAGAAGAATCTGTTTGAAGCTGTCGAGCACTTCATAGCTCTCTCGTTCTTTCTCCTTCAGACATCTGACAAAGCTTCGAAAAGAGAGAGGATGCGAAGGAGAAAGAAGATCTCCTTCACATACCGAGCCACCGACGGTCTCTACGTTAGAGAGATGAGACAAAGACGACGAAGAAGAGAACGCGACTTGATCTCGAGAATGCCATCTATTATCCTTGTGTCTTTCTTCAGTAGAAGGAGACCACTCTGTCTTGTCTTTCGTTCTCTTTTCTTGATCGAGAGAAAGATCTTTGAATAGATCCCCACCTTGATCACGACTGATAGACGTCCCTTCTATCTTTCTGTTGTAAACGCTGTCTGCACATGCTTCTCTGCCTCCTCCACTTAGAGGACCTTTACGGAACGGCTTTAAGAAGAGCTCGAGAGCCTTCAACTCTCCAGAGATGATAGACCTACTCAGGGGTAAAACAAGAGAAGGAAGAAGAAGAGATTGCAAGGAATGAAGAAAAAGGGCAAAGAGATCTTCACCCTCATGGGGATGGGCTCGAGATGACACGCACAGACAAGGACACGTGTGTAGGAGACCTACACTAGATCGCAAGGAATCGCGAAAAAGAAGAAAAGAAGAAGAAGAAGAGAAAGAAGAAGATGCAGAGGTGACATTTGACTGTCTTTTCTTGTGTTTTTTCTTACGTTCTTCTTCTTTCTCTTGTTCTCCGTGGAGGTTTTCTTTCCTCCCCTCTAGACAACAGTTTGAAGCATCATGACGAGCAGGGGAGATAGAATTCACAGCTTCCGATTCTCTGGAAATGTCTCTTCTTCTTCTTTTGTTCTTCTTCTCTTCATCTTCACTAGCCTTGTTGTCTCCTTCCTTTCTTTCTTTTCCATTCTCTAGAGGTTGTCCTTCTTCTTCTTCTCCTCTTTCCTTTTCTCCCTGAGTGCCCTTCTTCGCCTCAGGTGTATTACCAGAACTTTTTCTTCTTCTCCTATTCTCTTCATTTCTATCTCTCAAATATGAAGGAGATTCAGAAGAGATCTCTCCCTCTTCGTCTCTATTCCTTGTGTCTCTCGTAGGAAAAGATTCGATTGAAGGGTCTCGAGAGGTCTTCTTCTGGCTTTTTATCCTTTCTTTCTCTTCATTGTGGTGTAAGGAAAAGAAGTCCAGGAGAGATGGAGAGGTAGGAGATGAAGGAAGATCTGAGAGGAGAAGACACTCGAGAAAGAAACAGTACAGTTTCTGAAGAAAAGAGAGAGAGAAGCGATCGAAAGAAAAGGAAGGAGGAAGATCCATCGTTCCATAGAATGAAGAAAGGAAAGATTCTCTTCTTCTTCTTCTCCTTCTTCAGTTTCTTCTTCCTCTTCCTGCAAAGACCTCGGTTGTGACGATGAGCATCTTTTTCTTTCTTGTGGTTCTCTTCTCCCTTGCTTAGAGATACAGGAAAGAACGTTCTCTCTTCACATTGTCTCTCAGGTGTACATACAGAGATATTCTGAAAGGCTTCTCCAAAATAAGAAACTGAGGAATGAGCTAACGAAAAGAAAGTTAAGCTCCCTATGCATGCCAAAAGCTTCTCGGTAGAAGAGCATGAAGGTGTATATACACCATTATTATCATAGTGACAGATACCGCTCTGGACCTTGTACAGAGATAGATATAGACTTCAGAAAGCAGAAAGAGACAAAGACGATGAGCTCTCTTTGCTATCAGAAACAAAGAGCTAAGGACTTATGAGCTTCAGTTCTTAACCTGACCAGACAGTCATGCCTAGAGCCGGTTGAAGAAAGCACACACGAGGGGAGAAGAAGAGAGACAGAAGAAAGAAGGGACAAAGAGAGAAGAACGAAGGAAGAAAGAAAGAAGACAAGTGCTTTGAAATAGGAGAGAGAAAAGAGAAAAGACCATAGAAGAATGAGACGTTACAAGAAGTACGGAGAAGGAACCGCTTGGGTGGACGTTGAAGAACAAGGAGAATATGTGTGCGTTTTCTTGAGGTGTACATACACCCGAGGAAGCGATCGCAGATGACAAGCAGGCACTCCAGATAGCAGAATCGGAGAGAAGAGAGAAAACCACCGCGTTAAATTCGCTCCTTTTGACAAGAGATCATGAACTCCCTCTGTGTGTGTTAACCTCACTCGAAGAAGAAAAGGGAAAGAATCGGACGAGAGCGATAGAGCACATCGAAAGGACGAGATGACGAGCGACAACGAGAGAGATAGAAAGAGAAGCGCCTCTTCCTCGCATTCTCTTCCAAGTGATCTAAGAAGGAAATCTTGAAGAGAAAAGAACCTTAATCCTTCTTTTTTCTTCTTGACGTCTCTTTGTGAAATTTTGAGTTCTACATGCAAGGGAGAAAACAGCTACGAGCTTGGGACTCCATCTAGCACTACTCCTCATCGAACATCTTTCCCTACCCCCGCCCTTTCTGTTACTTCTTCTTTTCATTCTTCGTTTCATAGAGAGAAGTCCTGTCCTTTTCTCCCTTTGAGAAGAGTTTGTACAGGTCTTCTTGTCGAGGAAGTTCTTCTCTCTATCCCCTAGCATCCTCGTCGCACATACTAGCTCCCATAAGAGAGATAGCAGCTCTTCACTCTTCTTCTCCCTTTTGTTCCACCCGCTGTTGTCCAGCTATTTCTTTAACATGTGCTTGCATGCGTTTTTGTTCTTAACAGAAGTGACATGTCGTGCATGAGTCTTCTTTCTCTTACACACATCCAGCCACGTTCGATCGATTCTTCTCCTTCCCCTATAGACAGACACCTCCTCGGAGGTACAATCCGAGAGAGGAAGTTTCTTGCAGATAAAAGGAATCCTGCTCAACACATAGATAGAGAGAGACAGAAGAAACAGTCTCTTGTTGACTTTCTATGGACAAGATAAAGAAAAGAAATGATGGAGGGGTGGCGAAGCTCACTTTCCTAACTTAGAGAGACAGGCCATTCGTTCATGAGTTTTCCCCGTCTATCAGACTTCTTCCCTTTATAGAGATGGTGTTACAATGAAAGATTTCTCTTCTTTTCTTTCTTCTCTTCAGTTCATCCTTGATAATGTAAATGCATACCTTATTCTCGTTGTCCCTTCTCTTTCCTCATCTAGCCTCCCTACTCTCCTGGCGTTACATCTACGTACTTCTCTCCGTCTTACACTGCCTTCTCGCTCTCTTTCTTTCTCTCTCTTGCACTTCCCTTCAAGCCTTCTTCTCTCTTTCTCTTGTATTTTCCTTTCAAACCTTCCTCTCGAGTAGGTTATCTCTCAGTTCCCTCGCGTTCATGAAGTCTCTTTTCTTCTTATCTTCATTTCTCTCTTCCTCTCTTTCTCTATCTCCCCAAAGATAGAGAGATAAATAGAAAGACAGAGAGAGAGAAAGATGTCGGCAGTACCAGCAGCTTCTTCTTCTCCTCCTCGCCGTCTACCGAGGACGGCTTTGGGAGCCCCTCGTCTCACTAGGCTCACTCGCGTCAATCCCCCCTTCTTGCAAGGGCAGACCATCTCAAGGCGAAAAGAAGTCAATCCTTCCCCTGTTCCTTCACATCTCTCTTCTTCGTCTTCTATCTCTTCTTCCTCTTCTTCTATTTGTCCTTGCTGTTGTATTGAGCGTTCTCTTGTCTCTTCCTTTTCTTCTTCTCCCTCATTATCGTTATCATCTCTCTGCATCTCTCCCCATACATTCTTTCTTTCTTCTGCTTCATTCTCTTGTCTTTCTTCTCCTCCTCACACTCCTGTTTCTCCTAGTTCTTTCAGCTCTTCTCCCTCTTCAGCCTCTCTCCTTCTCTCTTCTTCTTTCGTCCCTTCTGCAGTGTGTTCTTCTTCCCGAATCTCAACGCCACCTCGATCTCTGCCTTCTCCTATCCTCTATCGGAGTTTTGTTCCACCTCTTTCTTCTTCTTCTTCTCATCTTCGTCGTGAAAGCTCTTCTTCTCAGTCACTCTTTCTCTCTTTCTCTCCGGATATTTCTTCTCTCACGAGTTCACGAGGAATCTTTCCCTGTCTCCCTCGCAAGAAAAGTGATTTCTCTCTTCTCTCTAAACCGCCCAAATTTCTTTTTCATCTTTCTCCACCTATACAGTCCTCATCCCGTCGATGTCTTTCTTCTTCATCTTCTTGCGTCACTTCTTTTTCTTCTTTCTCTCTTGTTTCTCCTCTCTCTTTTTCTCATTCTTCCTCTCCCATCTTTCCCAGTCCTTCTGTTCTCCCCCCAGGTCCAGCATCACACCGTAACTTTCCTTCAACGCCTTCTTCACATCTCTTTGATTCGTCTCTTCCTCTCAATCTTCCTCTTCTCCAAGCCTCTCAGAGTCACCTTTCTCTCTCTTCTTCCTCTTCTCTCTTCTTCTCTTCTCCATGGGGTCTGTCGCCCCGTTGCTTCTCCTCTCGGCCAGGTGCCACAAAGATGAAGTGGTACTTTCAGAAGAAGTATATTCGCCGAGTTCCCTCTGATTACTTCCGCTATCCAGCGATCTCTCGTATCACTCGACAGAAGATTGACTGGCTGTATAGACACCCGAGATCAGGGTATGAAGGAGCGGATCTGTATGGACCAAATACAATCGAAGTGACGAATTTGCCTATGGGAAAGACACCTGAATATCTCCAAGAAAGGCTCTGGAGATACTTTGGAAAGTTCGGCATTGTCGAAAGAGTTAGGGTTCTTCCTCATGAACTCGATCCCTATCAAACCAATGGAACAGCCTTCGTCTCTTTCAGAAGGTAAGACACACATCGCCGGCGCTCCCTCCCTCTCTCTCTCTCTATATGTATATATATATGTCCATACATAGATACGTATATACATCTATCTATCTCTATATATATAAATGTGCAGGTAGATAGATGTATGTGACGTGTGTCTCAGGAAGCGGTGGGAATGTCTATGTATCTGCGAGGATATAAATCGCTCTATGTTCATGTATATCTAGTATATCTACTTAAAATATGTATACGTGTGTATCTAGCTAGACGTCTGTTGAGAGGTAGGCTACGAGTGACTTTCGTCAGTGGCTCTGAGTTGCGATAGGAAGAGAGGCAAAGTATCACAGTTTCTCCTTTGGTCCCATTCCCTAGACAAGACTCTCTCTCTCTCTTCCTATAAGTATATATGTATCTACCTTTGTCTATCGCATATACAGAGGAGGGGTGGTGTGAGGCGTGTAGCCGCATTATTCGTGAGTGATGTGTGTCTCTTTCTTCTTCTTGTCCTTCGTCGGCTCTTTCCGATTCGAGAAGGATCGGATTCAAGACTGATAAAATAGCATAAGGAATCGATACACGAATACACGGTCAAGCGCTTTCATTAGACCTACTGTTATATCTATACACGTATGTCGGGTATGTATAGATATAGAGATGTATGTATAGATATAGATAGAGAGGTAGCCTCACGATCTATCTATCTGTCTCTCTATTTGCCTGCCTCTCATGCGTGGATGACCTATACATACGTGTAAACAATTCAGTCTCTCCAAATCTTCGCTCCCACAGCAACGTATCCAAAGAAGAAGAAGAGAATGAATCTTCATAGAGTGGAGAATGACTCCATCTTCCGTCGATTTATACTGCTCTCATGACTGCTACATGTACCCTCCTCATTCTCTGAGAATCTCTCCAGACACAACATCTTAGAGATACACATAATGGTATACTTATAAAATCTCTATGTCCATGAGTGTATGGACACCATCTACTACTATGTATCCACCGAGTGAACGTATATACAGCGTAGCATGTAGCCTGAAGGTTTATGCAGCTCGTAATGTATCTTCTTTTCTTTCTTCCGTTTCTTCGTTTTTGATTTACTCTTTTTGCTTTCCCTCATTTTTTCTTTCTTTCTTTCTTTCTTTCTATCCTGTTCCTTTGTTTTCTAGTCGCTTGGCTTCACTGCGAGCAGTTCGTTTGCCTGTCCATTTGCCTGCCTCTTTACACAACCGAATCCTAAGGCTAAGACACCTCGGCACCGACAAGACGAGTGACTCTTTCTTCTATTTCAAACGTCAACAAGCGAATCAAAATGTCCTCTTCATTGCTCAGTAAGGACGGCACACATGCTCTCCTCGGGTCTCTTCTCCCTCCCCCGGCAAATTCTACTCACGAACCACTATCTCTGTTGATATATCTATCTTAGCCTATCTACCTTCAGTCTGTCTATCAACCTTTACTCTGTCTACCTCTGTATCTTCAATCTGGTATTTCTTACATGTATGTGGCGTGTATATATATATATATATATACACGTATACATACATGAAGACATATATACATGGTGCATACGTGTGTATACACGCCTTTAGTCATTCAAGTGTGTCTAGTACACGTGACGGTGTTGTTGTCTTCGTGTTTCTTTCTTTCTTTCTTTTCTTTCTTTCTTCTATTCTCTTGCACTAACTCACCTGCGTCTTCTCCTGTCCCCCTGCCTATCTTTCTTCACTTTTTTCATAGAAATTCCCCGTGACGAAAGAGAAGAAAGGGAGAGAGGAGAGATAGAAGAGATAGTGTTGTAGACAGAAGAGAGAGTGTAAACAAGGCTGGACTGCTGCGGAATTCCGGGTGTCTATTCTCAGTCTCATCTCGATTCTTATGAAGCAGGAGTCCATGTATATCAACTATTTCCGTACATCTAAATATATATGTATGTATTCGTGTATAAGGTGAAGGGATTGAAGTTTGGAGTAGAGTAGACACGGATAGGAGAGAGGAGACACTTGAGACAAAGAGAGAGAAAGAAAATTCTCTGGATTTACCTCAATGTTGCACGTCTGTGTTTCGTCTCTCCGTTTTGTTTCGGGTGTATGTACACCTCAGAAAGGTCTGTTGTTTGTTTGTTGTTCTTGATTCCGAGTTCTTCCCCCGGTTTCTCAATGGCTCCCTTTCTTCCCCGATTTTTTCTTAGTTTCTGAGAAAGTGTTCTTCTTCACTGCCAAGGGAGAGAAGAGAAATGAGTATATTTTTGTTTCGGTTTCTTTTCTTTCTTTCTCTCTTTTTCTTTCTTCCAAAGACAGCTTTACGCCTATCTCGAGCAGCGAGGTGCACTCCCTGTTCCCGTGGCTCTACGTCTTCTTTTTGAACGGAGCTATCCGAAGCTTGCGTGGAGACAGGCAGGTAAGAAACGAAAGAAAAGACAAGCAGAAAGAAAGAAGAAAACGAAGAAGCGAAGGGAGAAACGTAACTGGAGAGAGTGGGAGAGAGGAAAAGGGAGAGAGGAAGAGAGAGAAAGAAAAGATTGAGATAATGTATGCACTTGAGAAAGATAAAGACGTTTCTTCTTCTTCTGAGGAGTTTCTAGAGATTTTCCGTTCTTTAAATGGCACATAGATCTTCCTGTGGAAGAGCCACAGAATCTTTTGAAGTCATTTGGTGTCTGTACAGAATTTTTAGTCTTCGCTTGCATGTGATCGAAAATTCTCTCAGGGGACATTCTGGCGCGATTCTTTGAGATCCATCTGGAGTCATAAAACACTGACTACCCTGTGACGACGACCAAATATATAGATAGATAGATTAAAGATAGATAGATAGATAGAGCATAGCTGGATAGATCTCTTCTTGTTTTGGTAGGAGAGTAGGTCGTTGGTCTACTTCTTCTACATGCGTTTTCCCAACAGGTGTCTCTTCTCTTTTTCTTTTTCTGTCTATTGATCTTTCTTGGTCTCTCTTTCGCTTCTTTTCTCTCAGGCTACAGTATACGAGCTACATGTGGAGATTGGTTTCGATTCTTCTCCCGTGAACCTTTCAATGAGATGTTTTTTCTCATGAAAAGAACGTCTTCACCTTTCTCAGATAAAGAAGAAGAAGATCATGAAGACGGAGGAAGAAGAAGAGGAGAGAGAGAAAGGCCTCGAGCTCTTTCTCATTCTTCATGTTCTTCAAACGCGTCAGATCTCTCGGGTGAGTTCGGCAACATCGAAGCCTATCTGTGGGGAGATCTCGAAGGAAGAACAAGTGAAGAATAGGAAAGAGATAGATTCGGAAGGAGAGAGAAAAGAAAGAAGGAAGACAGACGGAGATAAGGTAGAAGGAATGGCGGGAAGAGTGATAGGAAGAAACTGTTCACTAGCACAAAACAGAGTCGGAGAGTTCAAGGG
>NW_027154033.1:45874-53277 GCF_002600585.1 Cystoisospora suis
AAAAGATCACAGTCGTGTTTTGTCTGATAGAGAGAAAGAAAAGACTTCAGTGTACATACACCTCACTCATTTCTTCATTCACTTCTCCTCAGCTTTTCTTAAGACCGGTACGTGTACCTTCTTCTTTCTCATAATCCTCTTTCCCAGGGTCTTGTGTTTTCTTTCGCTTCGGGAGCTTTTTGACATCTTGAAGGAAAGACGAGATCTGCCCTGATCTCTCCTCTCTGATACCTGCCTGTTTCGCCATCTCAACTCT
Organism: Cystoisospora suis; assembly: GCF_002600585.1. NCBI lineage: Eukaryota > Apicomplexa > Conoidasida > Eucoccidiorida > Sarcocystidae > Cystoisospora > Cystoisospora suis. Next base: position 46,131 of record NW_027154033.1, read on the forward strand.
ATAGAGGACGTTTTCTTTCGTCCTATCTTGAGAGTGCAGAGTCTTTCTTCCAACCATCTGATAGGCTACTTACTACTGTGTACTAGCGCACTGAAGGCTTCCGCTCATTTTTCTTCTTCTGTGCTTCTCTCCCTAGGGTAACCAAGATTTCTTTCTTGAACGTCTCTCTTTCTCTTTCTCTCTGTGAATAGCTAGAGAAAAGGACGTGGCTAAAGGCTAAGATGTCTTTTCGAAAGTGTCTGTTTTTTCTTCTCCTTCTCATGATGGATATGCAGGGAGTTCGAGAAGAGGAAGAAGAAAAGCCGGCGATGAATGCTTGGAGAATTACGTGGTGTGTTGTCATCTTCTATCGAAAGATAAATTTGATCAGCTTCTATCACGTGCAGGACGTCTCTTGCAACAGCAACTTCAAGATGAACTGTCTGTACACTGGAGAACAGATCGACCAGCCTTGCCTGAGTAAGATCATACACAAAGATAGATAGGTAGAAGGGGGAAGTATTGTAGTCTTTCTCGTTGACGGTTTTCGATCTTCGTTCATTGTAAAGCTTTCTTTCTTTTTCTTTCTCCATACATTCTTTCTTCATCTTTCCATGAAGTCTCTGCTTTTCCTCTAAGCAAAATAGATATCTCTCCACATGATAAGCACACGCAGGACATATAAATATGCACATGCATATATATATATATGTACATACATACGTATATGTGCAGCGGTGGACTCACTATATATGTATGTATTAATATGTAGTACGTGTATGCCTCTGTATATGTGGAGATGTTTGGTATGTCTGGCGATTCCTGTGTATGAGAGGTTTGCTCAGCTCCTATCCTCGAGCCCCGAGACGAAGAGATTTTTCTCTCTCTCCTTCTATTGCGTTGTTTCTTCTCTTCCTCTTATCACTCTCTTTCTTTCTTTTCTTTCCTTTTCCTTCCTTTCTTGCTTTCATTCTTTGTTGTGTGTTTCTTGTTTCCTTTCTTTCTTTCTTGGTCTTGTAGTTGGAGTCGACAGCAGGCGAATCTTTGGCAGCATCAGGAGCCTCTTCCTGAGGAACTTCAAATCTGGTCTCGACCTAAAGACTACTACAAGTATCACAGACACATTATCTATTTATCTTTCTTTCTTTCTCCTTTATCTCTCTTCGTCTTCTTCTTTCTTTCTCTTTCAGTTCCCTTGTCTTTCTGTGTTTCTTGGATTTCCTCTCATCTTATTTAGAAAGAGGAGTGTGTCTGTAACTGTTGTGGTGTATGTTCCTTAGGCGATCTTCTTCTTCTTAGGTAGAGCATGTATGAGTAGTGAGATGGGGCGGACGGGGGGAAAACATCCGACTGTATGTACACTCCAAATCGTGTCGCGGAAGAACCTTCAGTAGAAGTGCTCCATCTTATCAAAGAAACTAGACTTTTCAACTACCGCTTTTCGCTTCTTCTCTTCAGCCTCTTTATGATAATGAGAAGGGGACAAGAAAGCCTGGGTTTGTATGACTCTTTCTTTTAGAATTTTAGAATGCTTTCTCCGATGTGTGATAGAGAGGAAGGAGTATCTTTGCTGTCTTCTTTGTTCTCTTGACAGGATTCATGAAGAAAGATTTCTTTTCAAGTTGAAGTTAAAGAAAGAGAGAATAAAATTGAAGAATGAGATTAAGCAACAGAGGTGAGAAGAGATTCAGAGATGTCTATTATCGGCAGGAGTTAGAGAAAAAGAGTGAAATGAGGATGATTTGCTTTCAAGTCGATTACTTCCATGAACAACTCTATGCAACATGCTAGAACAGCCGAGGAGAGAAGTTTCTATTCCATCCAGTCAGCTAAGTCAGGTCTAGATTAGACTAGATGGATAGATCAAAGATAGATTAGAGATAGATAAAGAGAGATAGATTAAAAATAGATAGATCAAAGATAGCTAGATAGTATAGAACTCCCGAAGAAGTAGAAGATGAAGGGGAGTTTACTTTTTTGTTCTCCACCTCCTTCGAGTGTGGTTTGCTCGTTTCGTTCAGCCAAGTGAATTTTTACCGAGGATAGCAAAGATGGCGACTGTGAGAGAGCCTTCAACTAGGAGGTTATCTCATTGTGATGCTAGCTACCTATCCATGTGTATATACACCTCCAGAAGTCAACTCTGGCTACTTTTTCCTCTTGTTTGTTTTTCTTCAGACTACAGCTCGCCCAACAAGAAAAGAACTGAAGAAGAACCAGAGGAGGGAAATGAAGCACTTCCATCCGAAAGGCGCGAAACTTCTTCTGAGGAATGTTGAGACCGTGTGGTAATAGTAGGCTAACAAGTGTATAGAAAGTGTCTGAGAGGAGAGTCGTCTCTAGACCAGTGTGTGGTCGTAGATGGCTACATTCTCAGGTTCTTGTCATTTGTGAGGTGTATATACACCGTATACCTTTGGTGAAGACGCGGCTGGTCATGTATTGTTTCGGAATAGTTTTTCGAGACTTTCTGACTAAGGCTTGTGTCCGTGAGAGAACAGGAGAAATCCTTAATGGAACCTGCGGGCCTTTTTGTTTCTTCTGCCACATCGAAGAAGATATCTTCCACCCGTGAGTTCGTTCGCTGAAAGACAAGAACTGTTTCTCCGAAAGAAGGATTTCTCTTGTTTTCTAGATTCTTCTGTCTCTGAATCTTCCAAAGAAGAACGAGAGAAAGAGGGGTGGTTGTCAGTGAAAGATTTTCTTCACCTTTAAGGGAGACATGCCTTCCTTGCTAACATTTCAAAAGCAAAGCAACCATGTCTCCCTGTTGTTCTGTATCTAGATATCTTAGCCGGCCAGGCTTCTCGCAGGGAGCTCTCATCTCTATCTCTGTTTTACCATGCTGCATGCATTCAACCACCGCAGATGATTGATGTCTCTCTGGTTCAGGTAAGCGAAAGACGAGATCTTTCATAATCCAACGCTAAGACAATAAAGAGAACGTGAAAAAGATTCTGTTTCTCGGACAAAAAACGCTTGAACAGAGCAACTCCTCTTCTCAGTCTCTGTGTGTCACTCGAGCAGTCGTGTAAGGGTCTTAAAGACATAGATGAATCTCACCTAAGTCCTTTTACTCCTTTCCTAATCTTTCGTTGATTCGATCTTCATCTTCTGCCTATCAAGCGGGCTTCGAGTGCCTTCTATGGTCACTGACAAAGCTCTTCACGGAAGAAATCTCCGTAGTCTTCACGGAGAAGTCTCACGCGCCCTTCTGCTGTAGTCTTCTCGTGGTTGTCGAAGCCGAGGGAAAGGACGCCGGCAAACTTTTGTGGCATCCGGGCATGAGAGAAAAGTTTGGGATAGATCTACAGACTCCTAGTAAGCTTTTGCTTTGGTGAGGTTCACATGATGCCACGAGGAAATTTGCTCCCGGCAAAGCATTTTGCCTATCCATCTCTATAGACAGACATGATCTAACCTACCTGCCGCTAAACAGAGAGAGAGAAGTGACCGGCGTACGTAAAGAAAATCCTGGTGGTGTCAGGGAAGTCAGCAAGAACCCTTTCTGGTCTTCTCCCTGTTCAGACGATTCAAGAAGAATCTGTCTTCCTGCGAAAGGAAAATCCTTTGTAGAGCTTCGCACTGAGAAAGCCAACTATGGTCCACTTTCACGGGAAGCAACGATAAACTCTTCCTTTCATTCAAGAGAAAGGAAAAGAGGAAAGTCTGAGAATAGACAAAGAAAGATAACAAAACGGCGGTTCGCCGTCATCTTTCACTTCATTTCTGACGGAGAAAAATAGCAAGTACTCATTCACATACGCCACTCTTTCTCATTCCTTCTATTCATAGATTTCTCCCTGCCCCCCATCTAATTTTTCTTCTCCTACGTCAAGAACTCTCTCTCTTTGTAAAGGACGGCTTACAGCCCAGATCGGCTATAGCACTCGTAGCACATCCTCCACATTCGAAGACATCCAGTCAAAGGTCTAGTCAAGGAGATTCAGATTCTCTTTCGATCTTCCTCATTCTCTGCGACATCTTTCTCATCATGAGAGAAGAAAAGAAAACCAAAATAAAAGGAAAAACGGCAGAGAACGTCTTGTCTTGCTTTAGAGAAAACAGAAAAAGAGAGAGTACTAAGAAGAATCGAGAGCTTGGTGCGAAAGAAGTTCACTCTCCTTTCTCAACACACTCCGTTCCAGACGAGAAGTCGTATCTCTCTCTCTCTCTCTCTACGGTAGATTCTCAACGAGAGAGCTTTCTCTTTTTAGAAAGGGATAGCATCGCTATAAGCAACTTCATGGCTATTGTCTTCAAGATCCTCCATCGCCACGAGGTGTAGCCAGCGGTCTAATCTTTCTGGTCCCCTACGTGTTACTTTTACAAGATCTCCATTCTTCTTCTTCTTTGTCTTTTTCTCTCTTGGATTTCTTAAGACTTTCTGAAGTCCATTCAAATCCTGTTTTTCTCTTTCTTCATCTTCTGAATTCTCTTTTCGACTTGATGCCTGCAACTTTCTGGGGAAACAACACCCTGCAAGACTGTGAAGGTAGGACTTTTCTTCTTCTTCTTCTTTAGAGATCAAGAATGAAGAGACTGAAGAGCCTGTTATGCTTTCTTCTCTTTCTCGACGTTCACTCTTCTCTTCTAGAATCGCAACTGTCCTTTCTTTCTCTTTTTCTTCTTTTTCCTCTTCGCTACTATCATCCGTGCTCTCAAAGAGAACTTCCATCAGATTTCTTCTCCTTCTTATTCTTTTCCTGAACAACTGTCTATCATCAGAATAGATCTTCCTATCACATTGGCTGTTAGCTAGACAAGTAGACACGTGTCTAGACACGGAAAGACCGTCTTGAGGTCCCTTCCTAGGAGCTACCCCATTCATCACTGAAGTCTCTAAAACTTGATATTTCGCATCTTCTTGAAATTTCTTCACAATCTCTTGACTAGAACGATCTAACAAAGAAGGACAGAGATTCTCTTTCTCTTTCTCTTCCTTCTTCTCCTCAAGTTGAGAAGAAGAAGGAGAAGATGAAAGAAGATAGTCTACGAGCTCAGATAGGCTAGCTGTTGTGATATCCTTGGAGGAAGCGAAAGGGTTCTCTTTCTTTTCTGTTCCATTCTCGGGAGATTCGAGAGAGGATCTTTTGAAGGAAGAAGAGTCCTGAGGAGAGTTCATAGACCTTTCATCTTTTGGTGACAGGAGATCGTTGTTGAAGACATCTCTTCTCTCTTGTTGCTTATCTTTTTCTGCTTGTGTAGTTACTGCTGAGTTCAAAGAATCGCTACGTATCTTCTCCTCTGTTCCCTTTCCTTCCTTAACTCTTGTTTTCGATAATCCTGATGTTTGTTGCTTCACTGGATCTCTCTCGTTGTTATCCTCTTCTTCTTCTCTTCTTTTCTTTCCTTCTTCATCTCTCGTGTTATTTTCTTCCTTCTCTGTCTTTCCTCCTTCATCCACATTCTCCTGTTCTTCTTCGAGTCCTTCTCGATCTCTTCCTTCCTTCCCTCCTTTCTCTTCTTCTCCTTCTTTATTCTTCTCACCTTGTCTCTCTGGAAGCGTCTCTCCATTCCTTCTCTTTTCCTTCTCTGAAGACTCCTGAGAATCGAGTCGGTTATTCACCTTTTCTCCGTCTCTCATCTCCAAAGATGGCGAGAGAGAGACGTCTCGGTCGACATCTTGAGACATTTCTCTATCACGTAAGGAATGCTCTCCCTCCTGTATAGACGATGAAGATGAGAGACGAAGAGGAAGAACCGTTTCTCCTCTTCTTCTTCTCTTTGAAGATGGATGCTGTAGTAGGGTTCCTCTTCCTGAACTTGTTGGTCTAGTTCTACTACTTCTTGTTCTCTTCATCCAGATTTTCATCTCCCATCGATCTTCCTGCTGGTTTCCTTGACTGTATCTAGCGTCACTTTCTTCTTCTTCTTCCTCTCTTCTCCTGCCTTTGCTATAACTAGGGGCTATCCAGAATAGATCTCTTCGGTCCGAGCTAGGAATGAAGAATTGCGGGGCCATAAGCAAAGGAGAACAGACAGGAAGAAACACTTGCTCGCAGTCTCTTTCAAACTTCCTCGACAGAGAGATAGAAGACTCTTTCGGAGTGTCTATGGAGCGAGTAGAAGAAGAAGAGAAAGTCTTCTTCGTGGGTCGGTAGGGAAAGAGACGAGATGAAGATGAAGAGCTGTGAGGAGAAGAATGAAGAGGAAGATAAAAATGAGTACGGCTACGGAGGAGGGCATCTTCAGCGTAGAGCCAGTTCTTATGGACGACCTAGAGTACAAGAGAAAAAACAGAAAAGATAGATAGATTAGAGAGAGAGAGATTAAAGATGGATAGATAGATTAAACATAAGTTTATCAAAGAGAGATAGACAAGAGGGTGTCTCATGTCTATCAGGTTGCAGATGACTTTATGCCATCCTGTTTGAAGCTAAAAGTCGAGTTAAGTCATCTCGTGAAGGTAGTTCGTTCATAGTCCATGGAGGCTACCTCCCAATTTTCTGTCTTCCTCTTTTTCGGCTCAGCACGAAGGAGGTGAAAGGGTCAGGAGAAATCGCGAACGAGTGGGCTTGGACGTATATACAGATACAGCCCAGCACTTCCCACCGCCGCACAAACAGATAGGATCTATCAGTATCTATCTCTTCATCCGTATGAATACATAGACAGAGACATACACAGATATTGTCTAGTACACTGTAACGCTGTACATATCCAGACCCCCTCTCTCTCTGTCGCTATGAATGCATGTGTGCATATCTGCATATGGCCCTAAGTGTCTACATGCAATGGTTCACGTCATGAGGAAGATCTGTTTGCAGAGAGAGGGACGTCTCTTTTTTCTTCTTTAGTATCTTCAACAGAGAAGATAGGTTTTCCATACACAACCCCTCCTATCATTCAAGTCTATGGCGATTCGCTTTGCTTACTTCTCTCGAGAACTTCCGAAAGAAGAAAGCCATCGTCCCATCTAGATCATCTCCTTGGAGTTCTTTTCTTTCATGAGCGCTGAGTAACTGCTTGAATAGATCATACTGCCACACAACAGGCACACAGCCACATCTCCCTCCTTCGCCTCGTACAATGAGAATATCATCTATCTCCCCTCCTTGGTGTTCCTGTTCTTCTCCCCGTCTCTCTTCTGTCTTCAGTTTTCTTTCTTCTGCTTGATCTCTCGGGCACATCATCTCTTTCTCTAAGAACTGTACGAACACCAATC
>NW_027154033.1:53305-53586 GCF_002600585.1 Cystoisospora suis
TAGAGAAGAAAGAGACACCTCGGAAGAAAGAGGAGAAGATGAAGGGACGGGCCGAGTTAGCAGGGAAAGAGATGTCTTTTTTCCTCTCGTTGAAAGGCTCGAGGAAGAGAAGAGAGAAGAAGAAATTCTCTTGTTCTTCGGATGATCGGTCTTTCTTTCATGAGAAGAGAAAAACCCTGCGGAAAGATATCCTTGGGAGCGATGTGAGAAAGGGAACCTCGACGATCGATCGACAAACCCCCGACGGTTAAGATAAGACACAGGAGAAGACTCATCAAGAA
>NW_027154033.1:54020-54440 GCF_002600585.1 Cystoisospora suis
TTGAGTGAGTTGTGTAGGTGTGTGTGAGTGTGCTATTCCTGATGTACCAAGTTTGGAGCTCCGGTCACATGAACTTTTTCTTCTCTTGCAGGTTCTACCTGAAGACTTGCTATGAATGAAGGAACGAATGAAAGAATGTTTTCTTTCTTCTTTAAATTCCTTCTGAAGACTCTTTGAATGTTTAAACACGATAGAAATCGACGTAGATAAATATCACACGTCTTACGTCTGTTGGCACAATCTTTGCTTGAGAGAAGTCATAAGTACATGCTGGTAGACGAGCTTTTACATCACATATGACTACACGTCATATTCATACATACACAAACCTAAGTCCACGAGGGAACCTATGTGTGCATGTCTACACATCTCCCCCTAATCGAGGTCTCTACACCTGCCTATCTTTCTTTAGTCTATCTA
>NW_027154033.1:54572-55411 GCF_002600585.1 Cystoisospora suis
TCTTCACTTGCCAAAGACAGCACTCTTTCCTTCTATCAACGGGGGTGTATATACACATAGAGATCCCCAGAAATATTTGACTGACCTCTTTAACACCTCTATTAGAAGGGGTCGCAAGTATAGCAAGTATAGCAGGATGAGTAGAGATCTGAGAGAATTCTTGAGCGGCTTTGATATCAGAAGAACTCGATTTCTTCTTTTCGAGAAGAAGACGGCTTGTCTTTCCTTTCTTCTTTCTTACAGATAAGGCATGCTGTGCGCCTTTTCCTTTCTTTTTCTTCCTGCCTTTTCTCCCTGTTTCATCTGTCACATCCATTCCTCTCCCTTTCCACGCTTGATCTTGTTCTTCTTTCTTATCTGTCTTTTTCTCCTTGTTTCCTTCACTGTGTTTACTATGTCGAGAGCCACGTGTATGGCTATCACCGTCCGTCTCATCTTCTTCTTCTCTCTCTTGTGTATCTCCTCTTTGTATCAACAAAGATGCCTGTTCTCTCATCTTTCTTTCTTCTTGAGAAGAAACGATAGCACCGCCGGAGCCATCTTGAAGAGAAGAAGAAGAGGATGAAGTTTTGTCGATAGAAGAGAATGTGGAGAAGGTCACGTCATTCTTCCTCATCTCAGGAAGAGAAGAAGAAGAAGAAGAAACGTGTGCCGCTCTTATTGGTGATGTGAGCGGCGTGCTATCTCTGTTGTTGCGGTTGAGTGAAGACCAGAGAGAGGGGGGAAGCTGCGGGGGAAAAAGCCGATCCCAATCTAAAACAAATACTCGACCTCCCTACATACAAAAGAGAAAGAAAGACAGAAAGAGAGAGTGAGAAAGAATGAAAGAGAAGGAAAGA
>NW_027154033.1:55871-58478 GCF_002600585.1 Cystoisospora suis
TCGAGGTCAAAAGATGAGAGAGAGAGAGAAAGATTGGTGAAGAGTTGCAGGGGCATTATGAGGAAGAGAAGTGAGAAAGCCTCCAAATGAGAAGAAGTGCCACAGAAGAGTACAGCAGGGAAGCAATAAGATTGTCCTACCCATCTTGAAGCTCCCTTTAATGAGACTCATCTCTTACCTGCTTTTTGGTTTGGCCGAGAATCAATTGCCTCCCTGGGATTCTTTCGCCTGTAAAACGAAGACTTACTCCTTGAAGATCTTGAACGTATCCTTGGCGAGCTACATGAACGACTGTGGTTTTTCTTCTTTTCTCTCGATGGAAGCGAACTTCAAGAACAGCCAGGAGCCCCCCCCCTCTCCAGGTCAAGACGCCTATACAACTTCCATCTTCACTAAGAGCTAGACGGCTTGAAGAATTACGAAGAAAAGGAACGAGACTCTTCTGAGAAGAAGCTATGGAAGAAGAAGCAGGAGAAGAAGAAGAAGAAAGATGTGTTGAGTCGTGTTTCTTAGGTGATACATATGAAGGATGGAGAGGAAGACCATGGTCATCGGAGTTAGTTAGATTTTCCTTGAGTTCTCTATTCTCTCTAGCTTGTGTCTTTACCTTCTGTTTTGCATTCTCGGCATTTTGTTCCTGCGTCACGCTCGTCTCTATCGAAGATGATAAAGAAGAATGAAGGTCGGGGCTAGGAACATGAGAGAGGTCATGTGTCTTTTCACCCTCTTGATTGAATATGCGGCTGAAGGCGTCAGGAGACGATCGGTATTTAGTGGCAAGAGAATGATGAGACCAAAGACAAGAGATGATAGAAGAAGGTAACGATCTCCCTTCCATTAGAAGATCGATCGCAGAGAGAAGTTCTCGAGTTGAAACATCGACGATATACAGCCAATCATCAGGTGTATGTACAGCACACCATATACTACCACTAGAGGGGAATGGTAGGAGTGAAGGAGATGCTACAGAAGATGATCGATGAGATGAAAGAAGACTCGTCTTCTTTTTCTTCTGCTTGTGGGGTTTCTCGCCTTTCCTCTCAAGTTCCTTTTGTTTATGTGGAAGTATTTTCAGTGGATGTTTTTCTCCTGTCTGCTTTAATGGATTCCCTCTCTTCCCCATCTCAGCTTCAACCGAACTTCTTTCTCTTTTTCTTTCTTTTTCATCTTTCTTTAGAAACACTTCTTGTCTCTTCATCATAAGACTCTGGGGAGGAGCATTTCTCTCTTCGATCTTGTGTTCCTTCATCTGTAACTCTCCCGTCTTTTCCCGATTTTCTTTCCCTTCGTCCAACCTCCCTACCTCAGGTGTATGTACACCTCGCCACTGATAACACCCTTGTTGGTCCATTTGAACCGGATAAAGACTCGCCATATCTCGTGCAAAGGAACGACAGAAATGTTTAGCTAATTGAGTTCCTATACATGACTTGACGAGATGCAAAGGAGGTAAAGACACAGGGACGGATGCATGCGCGAAAAGACTTCGAAAGTCTTCTGCTAAGCGACTACTTGCCAGCAGATCTTCTCTACGAATATATGGATCATCGATAGGAAGAAAAAACTCACTCTCTGAACGTAAGTTGAAGTCGCCATTCATCAACTGAGAAGTTCTTAAAATGTGGACGTCTTCTTTCTGTTGCTTTACACTCTTCTCTAGACAGGCATTCTTTTCATCTGCCTTTATTACCTCGTCGTTTTCTTTTCGATCATGAGTCTTGGGGCTTTCGCTCTTCTTCTGGTGTGAGGGATCTTCTTCAAAGCTCTTGATCTCTGGGGTGATCTGCCGATGGGGGTGACAGGTCTTGAAGAAAGAAGAGAACAAAGCCTTCATCGTACTATGCCCGGTTAGATCTCCACCGTTCCATAGAAGCGAGGTGTTGTTTCTCTTTCCGTCACAAGAGGAAAGAAGCAGATGCGAAAGAACCAGTTTTAGATAGATGAATGTCCTAGCATAATAGAGAATCTTCTTATAAGCAATTCGACTGCATGCGGCGTTCTGTTGAAGTTCTAGAGACAGGGGAAGATCTCCAGAAAAACTCCGCGCAAGAGACTGGGGCCATGTATACAAAGAAAACTGAGGGGTGGGAGGATACAGATGAGATGAAGAGTTGATAGATAGAAAAGAAGAGGAAGAGTTAGGGGGAATCGATTCATAGAGAGACTCCTTTCCTTGACAAAGAATGGATGAGAAGGATGATAGAGAGGAAGAAGAAGACGAAGAGGAGGAGGAGGAGGAAGAAGAAGAACCACGCGACACACTAGTGTTCTGCGAAGTTGAAGAATGTGGAGAGATAGATGAGGTTTCGTGTATTGAAGGCTGTGAAGAATAGATAAGAGGCATGAGGTGTGAAGGAGGAAAGAAAACAACGGAGGAAGGAGACAAAGAGATGTCGAAAGTCGTGAAAGGAAAGCATGAAGAGGAGAAGAAGAAACGTTCAGATCGACAAGAGGAATGATCTTCCCACCCTGGGTCAAGACACTCGATGATTCTTCCACACCAACAACAGACTGACACTAGACGAGGTAAAATAGACAAAGACCCCGAATGTGTAACGGCAAGCAGGAGACGACATGCAAAGGGAGAAAAAGAACAAGATGAAGAAG
>NW_027154034.1:0-3094 GCF_002600585.1 Cystoisospora suis
TACTCTAAGTATCTTCACTCTATCTATCTTTACTCTATCTATCTTTAATCTATCTATCTATCTTTAATCTATCTATCTTTATCTATCTATCTTTAATCTTCCTAGAGCAACTATATCGTATCGTCTGGTGTCCGCGCGTAGACTCTCCGGTGAGAGGCATTCCTTTCTTGGAAAAAGAATTTTCTTATACAGACTATCGCTCTCTCTCTCAACCCTAGGAAATACCAAGCCTAGACGCACTCGCTCTCTTCTTAGCATGGCTCTTCATCCATACCTATACCTATCTATCTGTCTTCGACCTGTCTATCTAGCTCTCTTTAATCTGTTTATATCTATCTATCTATCTATCTTTTAGCCTACCTATCCATCTACCTCTCTTAACCTATCTTTCTATCTATTATTCAGCGCCTCTTCTGTCTACCCAGCTATCTCGGCATCATTCGAGAAGACACGGCCATTTATGAGCTTCCTCGGGGCGGCCCTGTCCGGGTACCATATGTAGACAGAGTCTGTGATATATATCTCTCTCTATCTATCTATCTATCTCTAATGTGTCTATATTGTCTATCTGTCTATCTTTAATCTATCTATCCATCCTTTTTATATCTATCTATCTTCAATCTCTCTGTCTCTCTGTATATTATATATATATATAATTGTATCTAGGTCGCGTGTTCTTAACTATCTCTTCATAGGCGCATACGTGAATGTTCTCCTTGTGTATGGAGAGAAAAATAACTGTATCGACATTTTAGGTAGATGGAGACGTCGAAGGGCATTCTACGGTGTATATACACCCTTGTTCAAAACGCACAAGAGATGCATGCGCGTGCGCTTCGTGGCAACAATCCCGCTTTCCACGTAGCGTACCATTCCTACACATATCTCCTACCTCTATCTATCTTCATGAATGTATACAAATGTATATGTACATAGATCTCCAGTATCACACCTATGTTTCTATCTATCTACATGTATGTATATGGAAATCTACACGTACATATAGGCTTGCCACCTTTACACCTCCGCACGTGTCGTATAACCCGCTGATACGACATCTACCTGAGTTTCTTCGTCTCCAGCCTATCTCTATCTTTGCATGCGCTTATCTCCCCTAGACACCCTCTTTCTTCTTATATCAACAGACACATGGCCGATCGTCACCTACACGCGCTTCTTCAGTTCTATTTCTCTCTGTGTTGGTCTTCTTTTAGAGGACGACAGAGGTGGCATTTCTCTGTTTTGTTTGTATCTTCCTAGGCAGAGAAAGAAGAGCTACAGAGACTGAGAAGTTCGATGAGAGCTCACGAAGCCATTAAAAAGCTCCAACATGACTACGCGGAGAAGGTGGCTCTCGAAGATATGAAGAAGAATAGAAGAAAACTTGTTAAAGAAATGGAGAGAAAAAGAACTGAAGCGGTGAGCTCATGAAAAAGATTAAGATGAAGAAGATTACACATAACCCTATCGCTTTTTCTTGCATGCAGTTCTTTCAGATCTTTCTCTCTCATCTCTTCGTCCCTCTATTACTAACCTCTTGTATGCATGTGTGTATGGATTCATGTAGGTATCCATATCTCTATCTGTGTCTCTATCCATCTCTAATCTATCTATCTGTCTATAGACCTTTGGCCACTCATCATTCTCTCTATTTTGCTCACTTTCCCGTTTCCCCCCTCTTTGTTTCTACACGCCTTCAACCCTCTTCACTTCTTTCTTTCTCTCTCTCTTCACGTTTTTTCCTGTTTGGAGACTTCTTTCTTTCTTGTCGTTTTCTTTCCTTCTCTTCTTACGGACAACTGCTAGTGCCTGGAGGAACTTTATGCTGCCGCTAAGAGAAGTAGAAGAACGTCGAGATAGATGCAAGCTGATAAGTATCAAGGCCTCGTACACCTGAGCCATGTCCTTTCTCTTCTATTCTTATCTCTTGTGCTTAATTTCTTTCCTTCTCTTCTTTCTTCTTCTTCTTGTCTTCATTTCTCATCTTTTCTCTTTTCTGCTTCTTCTTCTTTTCTTTCTCTAGTGTGTAAGAGCTGCGAGAGCTTCTAGAATGGAGCTCCCCATATCACAGCGTAGAGTGACCCAGGCAACTCGCCGATACACGAGGACAGAGCAAGAAGAGAGTTTTGAAGAGATCTCCACATTCTCTTCTTGTCTCTACGAGGAAACCTTCACAGCAGGAGAATTTCACAGAGAAGATAAGAAGATCTGCAAAGAAAGAATGATAGAGGGGTTTGCCGATAAAAAGACTAATGAAGGAGAAGGAGAAGAACAGAAAGAGAATGTTTGTCGAGTGGATCTTTGTATGAGGAGGGGGGAACAGCGCATCTGTGGTCTTGTTGATCTCTCGTCTAAAAAGCTAAGCAGCGGGACCATCCGGCGACTTGAGAGACGTCAGAGAGATTTCTCTACGTCTTTCTTTCATAGAGGAGAAGGGACAGAAGGAGATATAAGGTAACCCAAAGAAACAAAGAAAGAGTTGAAAACAAGCACATGAATGAAAGAGAGAGAGGAAGAAAGTTAGTCTAGAGATGCAGAAAGTAGTTGAAGATTAGAGTGAGAAGCAATCTTCTCATAGGCATATAGAGAGATCTTCTTGTTTACAAATGGAACTAGATATGTGCTTACCTAGCTTCTCATTCTTCTTGTTCACTTTCATTTCTAGATTTCTTCCTCTCTCACTATTGAGTAGTCATGCTCATATATAGACATAGGCATATGTGTAGTCCATGTATTCTAGAAGATATCCTCTATGCTCTTGGTGTTCTGGGGGTTGAAGACATATGTGTAGGCGGGCGTACATAGATGTTTACTTTCTACCTGGCAAGACGTGATTGAGTGTGTATGTATACATCCAGGCATCTATTCAGTAGAGAGGAGATTCTTATCTACCAAGATGTTTCTCTATCAATGTATCTATCTCCCCATCTAGCCACCTATACATACATATACATGCGTGAGAGAGATATATACATACGTGATGAGAGAAGAAGACGTTCGGTGTTGCTGGCTTGTGAAAAAGGTATGTTTGAATAATGTAGAGAACATATAGAAGTCTTTTCTGTATCCACACTCTTTCTTTCTTTTGTCTTCT
>NW_027154034.1:3111-3245 GCF_002600585.1 Cystoisospora suis
CTCTCTCTCTCTCTCTTTCGCAGCATCACACAGGCGAACAACTCTCTTCTTCTTCCCCCTTCTCGTCATGATCCTTCTTCTTCTTCTCATCGTCTTACATCTTTCGGTAAAGAGGCAGATCGAGTAAAGAAGAA
>NW_027154034.1:3349-3575 GCF_002600585.1 Cystoisospora suis
ACAGAGGAGAAGAGGAAGAAGAATTCTCTCTTTTCTTCTCCACCTCTAAAAGAAGAAAGAAGAAGCGAGAACTCTCATCGAAGTGTAAGCAAAGATCTCTATGATGTACGTCTTTTGTATTTCCTCTTCTCTTCTTCTTTAGAGCGAAGGTTTTTAAGAGACATGCAGTCGGTTGCATCTGTCTTACTCAGTAGAGAAGGAGAAAGGAAATCCCTGCCCCCCCCCC
>NW_027154034.1:3652-58552 GCF_002600585.1 Cystoisospora suis
TTTCTTTCTTTCTTTTTCCTTCTGTCGCTCTCTCTTTCTTTCTTCTCCTCGGGGCGGAGAGATTTTTTCTTCGCTGCATGCAGAGGGTGAAGTGTTTGCCCGCACGTGAAGGAGGTCTCATCAGATACATCAGACAAGTCTTTTAACTTGTTCTTCTTCTTCTATTCTCATTCACAATCCAGCAATACGTCTATCTCTTTAGTTACTCTTCTTATCGTCGTGATCCCTGTTTCTCTACTTATTGTAACTCCTGTCATTCTTCTGTGACTTGCTCTTCTTCTTTTACTTCTTATCCTTCTTCTGTTAAAAAGCCTGTTGGTACTAATCGATGGTCTTATCTTACTTCTTCTTCTTCTATTCATTCTTCTGTCTGGTCTTCTTCTTCTATTGGCGTGTCAGTAGAAGGAGAAGACCAGACATTTCAGGGCTTCTTGGAGTGTACTGACAGACACACGAACAACACTCTCCTCGTGGGTTCTATTCAGACTACCGCAACAACGCACTCTCTAGCTAGCTAGCTAGCTAACTAGTTGTCTTTATCTAGCTTCAGTCTATCGATCTGTATCTATGGCCTGTCTATCTATCCACGTCTATGGGTCTATTCACCTGTAGGTACAATATATCTCTCTATCTATCTCTTTCTACCTATCTATCCACCTCAGTGACTCCACTTGTAGATCCACCCGAAGAAGGAGAAGAAAACATCTTCATCTTTTACATTTCCGTTTCGGCCAGATCTTAGAGATCTTTTCTTTAGTGACTCCACACTAGCTCTATCACTTCGTCCTCTTCATCATATTCCTTTCCTTCCCCTCCCCTTTTTTGCTCTTCTCTCCTTTCTTTCTATCACCTTCCCTTCTTCCTTCTCTTCCTCTTTCTTGTTCTTCTTATCATCTCTGATAGCAACTGTCTCTTCTCCTTCGTATCTTCTCGACTTCTTCTTCGGAAATCCTCGCTCGATTACTCATTATTGACTCTCTTTCTTTCTATCTTTCTCTTTTCCTGTGTGTCCCCACCTTCTTTCTCTTCAGCAATCTCTCTCTCAGAACCTGAGAGACTTTTCTTCTTTGAGACGAACAAGAGAGAAAGAGACGAAGGAACAAAGAGCCACAGCTTCACTCATAGATCTCCATCCTCGCCCTTCTTCATCTTCCCAACAGAGATTTCCTGGTTTTTCTTCTCCTCTTCAGTCTCTTCCTTCTTCATCTTTCTCTTGTGAGAGAAGATCTGTCTTTCTGGGACATTCTTCAAGTATGCATGGCAATCGCATGCAAACACTAGCAAGAGACAAAGAAGACCAAGAAGAAGAAGAAGAAGATTCGTGGTGTAGATCTTTTCCTCCTCTAGATGTTGATAGAAGAGAAAAGCAAGATTGTTTTGAGGCTACTTCTTCTTATCCCCCTCATCTTCCCTATGACCGCCGCTCTCATGATACACTAGCAAAGATGCGTATCCATCATTCCAATGGAAGCGAGGCTCGACAGAGGGAAGATGAGAGAGATTGCATGCCTGTCTTTCTGCAAGGAGAGAGTGGAGGAGATGACTTTCTATTTGAGAGAAGAAAATATCTTTCTTCAGGAGAGAAGAGATCTCAGAAAGATCTCGGGAAAGGAAAGCAAAAGAATGCTGAAGAGACTGGAAATGAAGAAGACGATGTTCTTTGTTTATATAGTGAAAGGAATCATTTGAGGTGGAGAAGAGAAGATGAAAGGAGAGCCATGATATACGAAAGGAGAGAGATGTCTTCACACGAAGAAGAAGAAGAACAAGCAAGATGTCTTACATCTCTATACACTGTCCCTGGGAAGCGGTCTCAAGGGCTTCACGTAGATCATGAAGAGTATGAAAGAAGAGACAAAAGAAGAAATCGAGAAGAAAAGATAGAGAATGTGAAACAAGAGAATGCTCGAGAAGGAAAGAAGACTGAACCTTTCCTGATTCGAGAGGGGAAGCATAGAGAGAGAGAAAAAGAAAGAAGAAGAAGAAGTTCAGCCGAAGAAGAAAGGGGTTGGGAGATAGATGTGAGGTATCATGGAGTGAGAGATGCTTGTGGAGACGACTCTTCTTCTTTCCTTGATCCATTTCATAGAGAAGAAGATGAAGATAGTAGACAAAATATCCATTATATCAAGTCGAATATGATGTCCCTTAACCGTTTACATCCTTTCTATTGTGAAGGTATGAAAGATAGAGGAGAAGAAGAAGAAAAAAGAACCGGATTTGCTTATTCTTCTTCTTCTTCATTTTCAAATGAAGTTCTAGATATCTCTTCTTCTTCTTCCCCTACATCATCCACTTCACGTTTGCCTACATACCACCTCGATCCATCTTTTCCTACTTCTCATGAGAACTCGTCTTCTCGTCGTCGTCTTTCGTCTTCTCCTTTTCCCTCTACTTTTCGTTCTTTTGCAAATGCTCCTCTTCAATCCGTCCAAGACAATTTTCATCCATATCATCATGATAGCAGTGATAGATTCGGTTATGTCGAGCCTTCTTCTTCTCCTTCTTGTTTTGCGAAGAAGTCTTTCGCCCATACCTTCTCTTTTGCAAAACTTCCTCCTCCTTCTTCTGCTTGCTTTTTCTCCAGTGCTTCTTCTTCTTTCTACTCTTCTTCGCTGAAAGAAGAAGAGAAGAAGAAGGATACGAGAGATTCAAATGCCCTCGAAGACGATAAACACACGATTGCATGCGCTCCAGGTGAACGACAATCTTTCTCTAAGTTATGTTCTTCTTTCTCTTCTTCTCTTCCTGTCGAGCCTAGTCATGATAACCTGTCTTTCCTCTCTCCGTTTTCTCCTGAAAGAAAGAAGAAGACTGAAAAGATGAAGTGTACAGCCAGCTGTCAAGAAGAAGAGAAGGAAAAAGCGAAAGAAGGAGAAGAAGAAGAAAAGGAGAAGTCACGTGTAGAGAGGAGAGGGAGTAAGAATGAGATGACAGAAGAGAAGGAGAAGAAAAAGAAGCATAGCACCCGTAGCAGTTATGATGAAAGAGAGATGAGAGAAGGAGATAGAAATAACGAATGTGAAGAAGAAGAAGAAACTTCAGACAGGTGTGAGAGAGTGAAGGATGATAAGAGGAAGAAGAAGAATAGAGAAGAAGAGCTTTCAACTGAATCTCCTTCATCGTCAGTCTCACACTCTCTTCTACATCCATCTTCTTCTTCTTCACTTTCCTTCTATAAGAAAGGTTCACTGGGTAGTACCTCTCCTTCTCAATCTCTCCCGACAACTACTGATACACTTTCTTCTTGCCTTTCCTCTACGTCTCCTTCTTTGCTTGCCGTTTGTTCCTCATCACTCGCTCTTTCGCGAGACCCTTCTTCTGTTACGTCTCTCCGTGTATATACACCACGAGGAAGACAAGAAAAAGAAGAAGAAGATTGCTACTCTTCCTCTTCTTCTTTGGCTCATTATTCTTCTCACATCTCTCAAGTACAGAAGACGTCTCCGAGCTTTGTTGCCAAGTATGAACGGCGAGAAGAAGAAGAGAGGAGAAAGAAGGGCGATGAAGAGTATAAGGTAGAAGGGAAACGCAAAGAAGAAGAAAAAGAAGATGAAGGGCGTTTCATTCGGAGTCTGTTTTATCCACCTTTCATGTCTAGTTTACCAAACCAGAGAAATGAAGGAAGAGAAGTTAGGAAGGAATGTATGTTTTCATCTTCTTCAAGTTCAAGAGAAAAAGGCTCCTTCTTTTTCTCTCCTCAAGAAGAAAGAAACGCTTCCTCTATATTTACTTCCTCTTCTTCTTCTCTCGGAAGAAGGGAGGACAATAGACAGTTCTCTTCTACTGAAGATCATTCTTCTGTTTCTTCATTCCTTCCTTCACGATCAAGTCTTTCTCATCTCTCCACAGATACTTCTATGATACGAGAAGTCTCTCAAACTCTCGATAAGGGAGAGGAAGAAAAGAAGAAGAGCGCACTGGCTTTCTCTGATAAGGTTCTCCAGGAACATCTTCAGCTAGCTATTCAGAGAAGGCAGGGCAACTGTGCGATTCAAAAGAGAGAAGAAGAAAGGAGGAGATCAAGAGAACAAGAAAGAGAGATGGAGAGAAGAGAAGAAGTTGTGAGGGAGAGAGAGAAAGAAGAGGCGAAGACGATGAAGGGAGTCACGATGGTGGGAGAGATGCAGAGAGAAAAAGAACAGGAGGCACCTAAAAGAGAAGCGAAGAAAGAGATGAAAGAAAGATTCTTCTTGAGCCGTCAAGATCTTCAGTTGTATGTCTCAAGCCCTCCTTCCTCTTCTAATAGAGATGACCGTAACCACCCCACGCATCAAGAAGAGAATCTGACACCCTCTTCCTCGTCTTCTTCTCTTCTTTCTTCTGTTTCGCCTCTTGCTGATGAGACATGTTCTTCTTCTTTTCCTGCTGGTCCTTCTCAACAGAAAGATGTCGAGGTGGGGCATTCAGAAGGAAAACAAGAGCATCAAGGGAATCCACGGAGCTGTCTCCATCCGAAGAGACCACCGCCTCTGCTTCTTCTCGCTGAGGGTTTATCTACGCCTCTAAGCTCGAGTCTCTACAGTAGCTCAAGTCATAGCTGTAATACCAGTACTAGTCAAGGCTCTCTCTTATGGATAAGCCGAGGTGAGACCTTCTCAACGCCTCACGCAGAAGAAGAAGAAGAGCAGCAGAGAGAGAAAGAAGAAGAAGAAGAGAAGAGCTGGGAGATAAGTGAGAGGGTTCTTGGAAGAGAAGAAGAGAGTAGTGGTAGATGTGTGCCTAGTGAGAAGGAAGAGAATGAAGAAAAGAGACAGGCAGAAGAAGGAAGAGAGAAGAAGGAGACTGTCTCGAGAGGTTGTAGAGGAGAAATATCTTCGCGATCGATTTCTCAAGCGAGAAGTGTCCTCCTTCAGCAATGCAAGAGAAAGGAAGAAAGAAGGAGAAGAAGAAAATCGAGCGATAGTGTCAGCTGTCGACGACGTCTTAAGAAGAGAGATGGAAAAGAAGAGGAAGAAGATCACGAGGAGGCAAATGAAGGAGATAATGAAGAGACAGGAGAAGAAGATGAAGAAGAAGAAAAGGACATAGAATAAAGAGTTCTGTTGCGACGAAGAAGAGAGAAAGAACGGTGAGAGAGAGAAAAATGCCTCAGAAACGGGAGAGAGATATACCAAAGAAGAAGAAACACTTGAATCTCTTCTGTTTCGTTTTCTTTCTCACCTCAGTTCTCTCTTCAGTTTCTAATGGAATTCAATCTTTCTTTTCTTCTCTAGTCTTCATTTCTTCGCCTTAATGTAGCTACACTCAGTAAAGGAGAGAAGAAGGAACTGAAGAAGAAGAGAGCGAGCGTTCATACTCATTTCTCTTTGAAGAGCTCTCCTGACTTCTTCCTTTTAATGAAGTAGTCTCTCTCTCTTTCTTCTTTTTTTACTTCTTTCTCTCTGCGCCAGCTGTTCGTTTTCTCTTCAAGATGAAGGAAGAGATTTCTCCCTCTTGTCGCCTTCTTTCTGTGTCGAATTCTCTTCTATCCGGTAGATAGCTTCGTATACCGTGGAAAGCTTCTTCCTTTTCCTCTCTTGCTAGAATGGAAAGAGGCTGGCTTTCATGTTGCTTTCATTCAGGTTGTCCTCTCAACCTGGGGTTCTATGAATAGAAATCTCCTGAACAGAAGGAGACGTAGAAAGAGGAAAGATAGAAAGCTAGCTTATTCATCATACACTGCAGAAGTTTGCTTTAGCGTTGAGATAGATCGATAGATTAAAGAAAGATAGATAGATAGATTGAAGATAGATTGATAGATTAGAGATAGATAGATAGATTAAAGATAGAGCGAGGAAGATGTCGATGTCTATGCGTGGGTATGTGTAAGGATTATGTGAGTGTATGAGTCTTGTTGTGTATGGAATCTAGTTTCTATTCCATTTTTTCATCGGCGAACCAAGCAATCTCTCTCTTTCTATTTTTCTCTTGTCAAGACAAATACACATCAATAAGAAAGCTTCCTTCTCTTCACTCTCCTCGTCTCTCCGTCTTTCTATCTGTATGCGAATATCCTATCTCCTACAGATCCCAAAACAGAAGACATCCAGGCGTGTAGGTAGACGTCTCTGGATGTGCTTCTCCACTGAAACCAATCAAGAGTTGTTTTTGTCTTCTTTTCATTCTTATCTCTCAGCAGCTTCTTGGTGGAATGAGAGAGAACTAGAGTAGAAGAAGGAAGATAGCCCAGTAAAAGAACCCACGGTGTCCTCGGGGTTTCTTTCCGAAAGAGAATGAAAAGGTTTAGTTTTGAGTAATAGAGGAAGAGAGAGACGGAGTGGAGAGACCTTTTACGTTCTACTGTTTATCCATGTTGTCTATCGCTCACTGTAGGTACAGAAAGATCGATAATTCATCCCTCCCTATAGATCTCTTTCTCAACCTTTCCCACATCGATATGGATAACAGATGGAAGAAAGGGCAAGTACTCACAACGTTAGATAGATATATCCTGGTTAGAAAGCTTCATCACTAGAGACTGAATACGTTTCTGTTCTTTCCTTGCTTCCTCTTCCGTCCTTCTTTGGCTTGCCTAGAGGGCGGAAGTACCGCCACTGGGCTTAGCATCGAGGGGAGACATAGAAAGAGTCGAGTTCGATGGTCCTTCAACAGGTGAATTTTGTTCCGGTCCATACTGCGTGAGGGGTAAGATAAGCTACCTCCTTTCTTTCTCAAGACAGAAAGCCATTGGGATTCCGAAACATCATCTTTGTAATCATTGGAGAAAAAGTAGACCGGGAAAAAGTGAACAAAACGGAAGAAAGATCTTCTTTCGTACTGCCCACATGCCTACGCGGACGCCAACACAAGGCGAGAGAAGCAACCTCTCTTAGTATACAGATACCACCCTCACCTTACCTCCCGCCAGGGTACAGACATTGAGAATGCGCAGTTTGGAAGCATCCCAAAAAAGAAAAAACAAAAAACGGGGGAGCTAATTGCGAGCAGTCGTCACCCCATGGAGTGTTCCCAACCGTACTGAGCTGAGTGAGACCGCTCCGTTGTGTGCCAACCTGAGGGGTTCCGCGTGAACGCTTTGCTTGCAGCCGCACAGTGCGGTACCAGCAAAGCTGACGTTGTGCCTCCTCAGCAAATGCGCACGCCTGACTATTTCTTCGCGGTAGACGAACAGCTTCTACACTACAGTTCCGATCAAGTACAAACCCGCAGCTGCCCGTACTGCGTCGGTGAAACCCGTGCCGTGTCCGTCTGCTCTACGGGCATGCGACTGTGGACCTGACCACGGCGATGCCCGAAGTTCGAGCTACCGGAGAGCCTAACGCTTCGTTGATCTGTCAGCGCGGTGAGGATCCACCCATAAGCTTGCCGGAAAGCGTTGTCGAACGGTTAACACCTTTCTGCTCTCCAGCAACCACTAAAGTGGATCCGGTTGTTACGCTGGAGGTGAGAGGTCAAGAGCGAGTTGTCCTACCTGCGGCAAGTGCTTTAGACCCGAGAGAGCAGAACGCGCCCGACCCCCCAGCACAACGTTGCTCTCGACTCTCTCCCAACAACGGCGATGGAGCTGAAGGAGGCTAGCGTGCACGAGGAAAGATAGTTCTGTCAGCTGTGCCACACCACCTTCAGTTCTCGAGCCTGGAACACAGGCACGGAGAATTCGAGTCTGTCAGGGCCCCGCCTATTGCTGGGAGAGAGATACTGAGCAGCAGAAAAGCATGTCTGGCAGCGTGCGGCCCCACGGTGAGATCCACTGGTTGCTGAAAGGTTTCAAACTGAAAGGTTATGTTTGAGCGGGCTCAGTGGGGTGAACGTTGCCACGGCTTATTACCTGTTTGTTGCTCGAGCTGAAAACAAACGCCACTTGCCTTCACTGGACTCACCTCTCTACTGCATTCTACTCTCGATCACCCGCCATGACGGGCACCATCGCTAGGAGAGCCCAGATCGCACCACAATTGGGGCGGCTGGTGCTTGTTCTCGGGACAATGTGGTCGGTCCAGACTGTTGTGTGCGCCGAAGAGAGGGCGGTAACCTGCACGAAGGGCGAAATCGACGCGTCAGTTTCACCCGTTGAACCCTCACTGTCGCTCAAGTGCGGTCAGCCTGGAGTTCGCGGGACCCTGGCAGGCGATCCGCTGCTCCAGGTGTACACTGAAGGAAGTTGCCGTGCAGATTCAGAAGGTAACAACGAGAAGTTACTCAAAAAGCTCGGTGCGGCGGGCAGCTGGAGTGGTACCCAGTTGTCTATCACCGAGTTTCCGGAGCAGAACAAGAAGGTCTGTCTGCTCTGCAAAGAAGACGACCAGGTCACATGCACGGTAGTTGTGGACATCATCAAAAAGCCCGCAACTTGCACCAGCAGCGACGCGACAGGAGAGCTTGGGCTGATTCTGGCGGAGAAGGAAACTGTGTACTTCAAGTGCCCAAAACAGGAGGACAAGCTAACCCCCGGAGAGAATAACCTGGCTTACCAAGGAGAGTGCGGCAGCGAAACTCAGGAGCTGCCGTCGGAACTAGAGAGACGAGAGAACAAGGGGACTAAGAATTACTCTCTGACCCTTAAGACATCTCCAAAGGCAGCAAACACATTCTGCTACAAATGCAGCTCGAACGGCGAGAAAAAAACTTCTGATAGTTGCTTCATCAAGGTCACCACCAAGACAACAACCCAGGAAACAACCTCGACTTCAAGCGACCCGTCGACGTCTGCAACAGTCATACCAAATTCATCGTTCACTGTCGCTTTCGGTGCTGCTCTTGTTCTGGCCTTGAGGATGCTGTGAAAATCATGATCTCTTTTCTTCGTACGCGCTAACACACTCTCTCAAAATTCTAATCCTTCCGCTTTCCATTATCGAGTTGGCTCACGTTTCATTCAAAGGCTCCCGTCCATGCTGTCTCCGGAGGAGTGTCGACATAGCGGAAGCTGCGTCTCTACACACGAAAGAAGTCTGATAGCTTGGGCATGGTGTTAAGCACAGCAGGCGTCGACCTTCTCACGCCTCAGCGTCGCTCGACAGGCTGCGGGAGGAAGCACTTTGTAGTCTCAGGCGTCGACTATTTACACTGTCGGCACTGACACCCCCAGCCACGCGCCATGAAATATAGGGAGCAGCATATGACAGCAAGTGAACTTGCAATGGCCTGCTATGTTTCCACCTACGAGGCGCGTCCCCCGTCACAGGATTCGGATTCGGGAGTAAAGTCAGTCCTGGGAGGCTTCTTACTTTTCAAATCGGATGCGTGCTTGCGCATGGGACCCGCGAAGGGAAAACGCCGATTGAAAACTGCCACCTACGAAGAGCATTTGTCTCGCTGCCTCCTCTGAAGTTCGGAGCTTTGATACAAGAATGTGACCAGCTGCTAAAGCCGCAAGATGGCGCACCACAGGTACGCCTCCGCAGCATCTCAGATGATCACCAGAGACAAGCTGGGCGTCCGGGAGCAGCGAAGACACTTTTGCTCCGAATGCTCCTGCCAAGGGGGTGGCAACTACATGGCGCTGGCGGGGGACGCTACGTCCTGTAAGCCCTCGTCCTCCTGGTCCGAACAGAAGGGAATTACTGCAAGCTGGGACTGTGCCCCTTCACCTGGCCCGCCTTAGGACGGTCACGGCCGAGACTTTGTCCTCGGAAAGAAACAGCTTCTACACCGGTTCTGACACCAGGCATACCCTTGCGACTCTCAACGACACCTCACCGGGGCACACGGCCCGTCGTACTGTGGTTTTTTATCTGCTGTACCGGCGTAAGAGCAGTTCGTTCACTATTGTGCGCTGTCTCCGTAGCACTACACGACCCTAGCGAAGTTTTTTCAGAAGGGACTGCCCAGGCGTTTCACCTGCTGAAGCACTTTGCAGGGTCTACGGTGTCGACGGCCTCCGATTTTCAGCATTGCTGTCTGTTTGGGAGCTTTGATGAGCCACCACTTTTCATTGGCCGCTCGGCAATCTCCGGTGACATTCTTGTGAGTCACTCCGCATCTTTCGATTCTATTCTGGGGAGTCAACCCAACTCTTTCGATGACATTCCTACGAGCCAGGCCTCAGGTCTCAGTGCCGTTTTGGAAAGTCAGTCACTCCAGGGCAGTTTTCACGGCATTCTTACAAGTCTTTTTTTCCCTAGGGCCTGGGAGCCATGCGCTCAGCTCCACGTAGCTGCTGTGTGTACGTCAGCCATGTTTCGTCATCTCCCCAGTGGGGGAAAGAAGCCAAACAGGTGAACACGTGCGGCCTCATTTCCGTGGTCAGCAAATACGATCACGCGGAACCTAACACTATCCGACAGAGGCAGCTTTCTCTCGCGGGCTTTGTGTCCGCCCTTGTCCTCTGTCTCCTGCGAGGGTAGAAATACTTAAAGTGCATGGCTGGAAGCATCGTCGAAGAAAAGAAACCAGAGTGCTATCTTGAACCAAAGAAAGCAAATTTCCCGGGAAGGTTTCAAGTTGGAGACCATCCGTATGTGGCTGGCTGCGACCGATCCGTTCGGTGAGAGCTTGGATCCCTCCCGTGAACGTTTTGCTTTTCAAGCGAACAGCCACGTACCAGCGAAGCCGGCATTATGCCTCTTTAGCAAGAGGGCACGCCTGAGGGGTTCTCACGGAGGCAAAACCCAGCTCCTGCGTCACAGCAAGTACCAATGTGTCGCTGCCCGTGCTGCGTTGGTGAACTCACGCTGTGCTCGTCTGCTCCACGGGCACAGATTGCGGAGTTCCTGACCTTGTCTTCGGCCATGGGCCCCACTAAAACCTTTCCAGTGCTGTCGAGGGGACCATCACGTTTACGCTCTCCGGCAGCCAAGAAAGTGGATCTGGTTGTTGGGATGAAGGTGAGAGATCAAGAGTCAGTTACCGTACCTCCGGCACCACACAGGTCGTCTAGATTCTAGTAGAGCGCAACTGACGGGACCCCTCAATCCGGATTACGCTCGACTCTCTCTCGCCGGCCGTGTCGAAGACAAAGCTGGCGAACGGTGTGCGAGGAGGAAGAGTTTTTGACGTCTGTGTCGCGCTGCCTCCAGCCGCCGAATCACGAGCGGGGGCACGGGGAGAATTCAGGCCTGCGAAGGCCATGCTTGTTACTGGGAGAGAGCTACTGAGTGCAGCAGGGCAGCATTCTCGAGGGCGGGCGGCCCCACGGTGAGATCGGCCGTGAGGGGCCTCAAACGGAAAGACCATGTTTCAGCGGTTCACTAGACCGGGCATTGTCATAGTGTATCTCTTTGGCTGTCCGGGGTGCAGAGCTTCGGGTGTCGGGTGCCTTCGTTAGATCGACCTCCCTTCTGCATCGTACTGCCACACGCCCACCCAGCCTGAGACTCATTGACCCTCCCGGGAGCAACCATGGCGGCGTCACGACGGCTGCTGGTCTTCTTTCTCATCAGCCTGTCGCTAATCCAGGCTGTCGTGTGCGCCCGAAAGCAACAGACGGTAACCTGCGGCTCAGTTGATATCGCTGCCTCAGTTTCGCCCGTTGAACCGTCACTGTCGCTCACATGCGGTGACCGTCCAGTGCGTGGGAAACCGGCGGCCGACTCGAAGCTATACAAGTATACTGGTGAAAACTGCGACACGGTCACTGGGCAAGAGAATGGGACACTACTTGAGACGCTAGGTGCACAAGGCACGTGGAATGGTAGCCAATTGTCTCTTAGCAAGTTTCCCGACAAGAAGCAGAAGGTCTGTCTGCTTTGCAGAGACACCGACGAAGTCACGTGCAAGGTAATTGTGGACATTGCCGAAGAGGCGGCAACATGCACCAACAACCGCAGCCCGACACGAGAGCTCGCCCTGACTCTGGGAGAGAAGGAAACTGTGTACTTCACGTGCCCAGGAGGGGAGGACAAGCTGACCCCCGACAGTGAAACCCAGGCCTACAAAGAAGATTGTGGCGACCAAACTGAAAAGCTGCCTACAGGACTCGTGAGGCAAGGCAATGAGTCAACCAAAGCGTTCTCCCTTACGCTTAATGAAGCTCCAGCACAAACCAAGACATTTTGCTACAAATGCGGCTCGGCTGCCGCAGCAGCAAAGAATTCCGATAGTTGCCACATCAAGGTCACTACCAAAACAACAACCCAGTCGCCAACCGATCAGCCATCGACGTCTGCAACAGTTATGCCAGAAACATCAAGCATGATAGCTTGGGGCATCGTTCTCCTGACCTTGGTACATCTGCGAGAAGCATCATCTGTCGCCTTCTTACACAGTATAACATTCTCTCAGGTCTGCTGATTGACTCTCTCCGGCTACCGCATTGGTTATGTTCTGCATCATACTGAGCCTCAAATCGTTTCTGTGAGTTAAGAGGTGCTGCCACCCGGGAAGCCGCGTCCTTAAACGACAAAAGAATACTGACAGCTTGTGGACAGTCCTGAGGACGGTGACGGCCCGCGCCAGGCATCGCCCTCCCCAGGACACCCAGGAAACCGAAAGACGTTGTAGCTACACACATCAAAGGCATGACAGAGCTGGGAACCCCAGCCGCAGCCCCATCAAGCATGATCGCTTGGGGCATCGTTCTCGCGACCCTGAGGCACCTGCTAGAAGCATCACCTTCTTGCACAGTAATGTGGAAATGAGATTGGTGACACGCAGGCGTAGGATGATGCCGACTCTGCGGGTGCTCCACCCCCACCCATCACACGCTAGAACGAAGCTGTTCTTGTACGCAGATGGGCTGGGTGTTGCCCGTCGGTCTCGCTTAACGTAACTTCTTACGAGACAGCTGCCAGTCATTTTCTTCCATAGCTCAGGAGCGTACGCCGTGGCTGTGTCAGAGATTTGGTTTTACGATTACAGTCGCCTTTTACGACCACCTTTGCTTTCAGACGACCGCGTGCTGTGCAAGCGAGCTTTAGCCAGGGAGCAGAGTACCGACCTCGAGTTGCCATGCCACCTAAATGTTACTGACTCACGTGTTACGACGGAGGTGATTTTCGTGCCACCTCTTTTGTACTGCCTCTCACCCGATGTTTGTCTATACACCTGAGAATCTGAAAAAAGAAGCTGGCTACGTAAGCCGCAGATCTATGCGCCATCGATCCGTCATTTCTTTTTCACTTGCTTTTACCCACAACGAATACTCTCTTTTTCTGACTGTTGGTACTGGCACTACCCCGGGTACTCTGGATGAATGGCCTTTCATTTCTTTCCCCTTCAGCTTTCTTGGGTTGTGCCTCGGGGGTTAGATGCGGTTTCTCGCTTCCGTCGTCCTTCCATGCCAAGTCGTCTTCCTTCATTAAGTCACACTCGTGGACCAGTTTCTGTGAGCTCTGCGTGGCAAGGCGAGAGAGAGCTGAATGGAGAGAGACAAAAAGATTTTACGAAGGCTTCAATCGACTACTACGTTATGCCGGCAAACACTTTTTGTCGATCTGCTCGATGGCGCTCTTTCCGATAGTTATCTCCCGAACAACAGCAGCACAGTGACTACCCCGAGAGCCTTGTTGCTTTTCTTTGTCTCCGTTGTAGGTGGCCGGACACGTATCCATACCGATCAACCCTGTCCGATCACTAATCTTCTTTCGCCTTCTCCCCTCTCCCGCGGTCTCCTTTGTGTCGTTTCAAACAGAAGTTCCCCTCCCGTGTCTCTGTGTGAAATCACGAGGGAACATCCATCAACGAATCACTCACATACACCATGTAAACACGTAGATACCTCTTGTGTCTTCGTGTCCTGCATTGTGAACTTCGTTTGAGAAAAAGAGACGGTCCGAGCAATCTTCGCAAAATCCTACACGACCCGGCGATGTACCTCGCTGTGTGTACGATCATCGGATGGAAAGAAGACTCCATATGCCTGGCAGGCACTGGTAATGAGCGTACTGAAGATACGCTGAAGCTCAAACAACAATGCAGATGATTCTGCTGCGTCGCTGCCTTTCCTAGATAACGAAGGCGTGACAAGTGTTGCTTGAAGTGCTTAGTTCTCTTTCTGCCACGATACGGTATGAGGAGAGTTGAGTGTACGTACATGATTGAAACTAGAGAACAGGATTCTTGGAGAAGAAAAGTGCCACGAGAAACTGTATTTCTGCACAGTCTGGCAGCCACACACTACTAACGCTCTCTCTCCCTTTTCTGAATCTATATCTTGATTCTCGTACACCCACCTCTTCTTTAACTGATCCATTGCTCACCGAGAAGGAAGCCCCTTCGTACCTTTTCATGTCACCATCACAACAACCTCTCCCCCACTCACTCTCCTTGTACATATGTATATATGTAGTGAAAGTGCGTGTACATACTACCTGAAATATCTGCACAGATTTGGATCAAGATGGAACAAAGCTGAACGCCTTTTGATGATCCATAGACTTCTCGAGAAGGAAAGTTCAGGAAAGTCCCTCAAGCTCTCTTTCTGACTTCCCTCATCTCGTCAGAAAAGAACCCTTGCATGCAGTCGTGTCTTGAGTATCTACTTATTTCACTCAAAAACCGGATACTTCCCGTCCTGGTTTGATCGTCATTCCACTACCCCCGAACTGCCTGCTCCTTTCTGCGTAACCTATGAGCCAGCGGCGAGCAGCAAGAACTCCTCATGCATGCATATATATACATACATGTAATTTATGTGTAAATTCATGGATACCAACACGTTGAGAAGCTACAGCTTATCTCTGTGGCAGCAATCCTTCTGCTTGTCTCTGCTCTCCCCCTCGTGAACTGAACTGATATGCGTGAGGAGATGAAGATGAAGAAGAGGAGAAAGAGACCAAGAAAGAAAGAATGAAAGACAGGAAGGAAAGAGGAACCAAAGCACTCAAAGAAAGAACGAGGGAATAGGTGAAAAAACTTCTGTACGTTGAGACTTCTGCACGAACTGGATGAAGAATGTCCCACTGAAGAAAAAGAGGAAAGAAAAAACTCTGTTCAACACATGCACATGTATATGTAAACAGACAGCGACAAAAACGAGCAATATCTATTTCTCTTTCTTTTCATCACTTGTTACATGTTCTTTCTCTCTGTCTTCTCTCCTTGCTGATTCCGCTTTCTCCGACAGAGAGAAGAAAGACGAGAGAGAGAAAACATGAGATAAAAAGAGACAGAAGAAAAAGACCAATCGAAGAGACCCTAAGAGAGACGTAGTATCAGCATCACGCTACGTCTTACCGTAGTAGAAACAGATCTCTTGTTCTTTTCTTCTCATAGTCTTATAGAATGTAAACAAGCTTGCTTAGCTCCCATCTTGAAAGCAAAGCATCAGAATCGCAACTCCTCTCCGTGTTATGATCTCCTGACTCGCCTCTTTTACTAAGCTCGAACAGCTCATTCACTCTTGTCTCTCTTTTCCTCTTCTTCGAAACATCGCAATAGTCTCTCTTCATTTCTTGAGCCAGTCCAGTTGCTATTGTACTTGTTTCTTCTGCCTTTCCACCTGTCTTTATGCATTACGCAGTTCGGTTTTCTTTCTCTTTCGTCATTCTCCTGTTCTTTCTCTATTATCGCTTTTTTTATGGCCATCATACCCCTACAAAACCGCGGTATCATACACATATACATATATACATATGTGAAGTCCACCCCCCTACCACCCACCCGTATCTAGCTATCAATCTCTACGGATACGCGTCCACAATCACTCCCTAGCTGTATGCATGTGTACAACCGTATCTATCTCTAGAAAGATGTATTATGCTCTATACAATAGAAAAACGGCACGGAAACGTACTCATCTATTCAAGGAATAAAAGTAAGAGAGGAAGGAACAGAAGTGACAGCTTATAAAGAACGATCTGTGTCTGTATCACCTATCTCTCACGAATCTAACCTAGCTGAAAGCTTCATGGGAAAAAACCTCTTCAGCATTTAACTCTCTCCACCAGAGAGAACGTTCTTTCTTATACGAAAGATTCTATCTGTCTACAGGAAAAACAAGTTACAGGACAACGACGACTATTACTTCTAGTACTACATTCATCGATAGATAGACAGATGGCTGTATGAGATGTATCCTCTTTTGAATACATCTCATGAATAAAAAGTCTATCGATCTATGTATATAGATGGATAATAGACTCATTGCTCATGAAACCTATCTATCAGATATGGAGACGTATCTACATAGAGAGAGAGACATATAGAGAGATAGATATGTCTACATCCGTTAAGAAGCATCATCATACTTCATGAAGTCTGTCCTTATGAGAGCTGTCTATATGAGATGAGACTTTGTCTTCTTAGGAAGACTTCATAACTTGATGCAAAGTGAACTGAAGCTTTGGGTTGGTCTTCGTTGCCTCTTCAAAGGCTTTAGAGCTCCCCACAACCGCTATAATATTACGGGGAGGAGCACGAGAAGACAACGCGCCCTTTTTAGCATGGAGATCTTCTTCTCTCTCCTCTTTTCCTTTCGCTGTCTCTCCATCTGTTATACCAGAGGGTTCCCTCTGTACTAGAACGCGCTGATTCTCAGAGAGACCGACAGCCTCGTTTCCTCCTATCAGGTGGCTCATCTGACGCTCCAGGCGCTTCGCAAACTCAACGAAATGCTCCGGCTTCGTCTCTAAAACCTAGAGAGAAGGAAGAGAGAAACAAGAGAAAGCGTTGTTTATAAGTAACGAAAAAGAGATGCAAACATACATACATACATACCGAGGGGAGAAGAGAGGAGAAGAAAGAGAGAACGAAAAAGAAAGACAGACAGACAAAAAGAAAGCGACAAGAGAGCAAGAGCTAAGAGAGGACAAGGAAGGAACAAGAGATGTCGGTGACAAGAGAGAGGGTAACAGAATGCGTAGAATTGGAGATAGACGTTTCGGTAGACCGAGAACGGACTGGAAATCTATGTTATAGATCCGTGCGTAGTCGTGGCATGAAGATCCACCGAAGTAGATACATAGATACAAAGACACGTATCACCTTGATCATGCCGACACACACACACACATCGGCGTACGCGCTTGTTTCTTCTCTTTCTTTTTCCTTAGGACGCCTTCTGTACAATTGAGAGAGGAAGAAGAAAGTCTTTCACGTCATAACAACATCTTTACATCTCTCACCATTCATGGACAACAACTACACCTTCTCAGAGAGGCGAAGACGGGTACATTAGCTCCTCTCTAACACTACTTACCTCCTTTTACTTCTCTATGATGCGTATATCTGTCTTACCTATCTACCCGTCTATAAAAAGATACATACTGCGGAGCGCCCTTATATGAAATTCATCTCCTTACACAGCCCTTAGTAAGCTACCGCTCTCTGTATCACAGCCTTGTTTCCTTTTCGTCTCTTCTCTCTCCTCCATTCCTCTATCTTTCTCTCTCTTTCTTTTTCATTCTGCACTTAGAATACATCACCATGCCCATCCACACCATATCTTTTCGTCTTCTTCTCTATGCAAAGGGGAGGTGATCGATCCTATCTATCTATCTATCACAGAAGATCAGGAGAGAAAAGGTATAAACGCCTTTAATCGACTTACTTGTGTTCTGAATTTTCTTCTATCTTCTGGTGTTCTTTGCGTGATGAATTCCCATAGCCCTCGATAGCCTTTCTGCTCATCTCTTATCGGTTTATCAATAGATCTGATGACTCCTAGAATCGACCGAGTTAGCGTTCTTTCATCTAATGTCTCAGCGAAGCTCTTCAGATGAGCCGCCGCATCTCTATAGCGTTCCAAAGTCTGATGAAGCTGCGGATCGCGATACGAAGTGAAGGAAAAGATTCCTGCCGAGTCGAAATGAAAGCTGCCTCCATAAGCGCCCCCTAGAACACGCACTTGATCCCATACGTAGCCTGTTGATAAGGCAAGAGCTACGACAGCTTGATGGCCTGTATACTCCTCATCTGGGTAATACAAACGACCTCCTGCAGCCACGTAATTTACCTGAACAAGAAAGACATACATCACACGGAAAGGGAAGGAGCGAGTGATTAATAGATAGATAGATAGACAGATAGATAGACGGGAGAAAATTCACACGGTTAATAGAAACACAAGGAAGCACGAAGGCAACGAGTGATGATTAGATCGATAGATATATATATAGATAGATAGATAGGAGAAAATTCACGTGGTAAAGAGATACACAAGAGAAACCACGAAGGCAGAAAAGAAAGCGAGAAGAAGGAGAAAAAGGAGACTCAGCTAGAAGAAAGAGGAGGGCGAGGAAATGGGAAGGAAAGTGTATGGATGGATAGACTCTAAAACGCCCATCATTCGCTTTCTCTCTCTTTCTCTCTTTCGCTTCATCTATCTGATCAATCTATGTATCTAGTTAAACACCTGTACAGCTAACATCAGAGTGTGTGATACGTAAGGGTAGCTACCTCCAGCTACTCACCTGAGATATCGATACTCCGATGATGTACGAATGAGCTCAAAGTGCATGCACGATCTCGAGAAACCAATCGACTCAACCCAACCCCCAGTCCTTCCACACACGTATAGATAGAGATATGCATACATACCACGACTCCTCTTACTATCCTCCTGTACGTACACATGCATCGACAGAGGCCCCTCTTCTCACGCTTTCTTCAACTTTACCTGTGTAGGAATAACAAATCCTTCTGGCGTTTCTTGCTGAGAATCTTCCTCGTTCCTTCCACCGGGGTGAAGAAGAGAAATCTCATCTCGTAACTTTAAAGCCCACGCACATGGCTGGGGTATCCTATTCTTCTTTGGTTCGCTCTCTTCAGAAGATGGAGAGGAGAGAGAAGAAGGTTCAATCAGCATCTTCTCCAGCGACTGTTTCAAAGAAAGACCTGCTTCTTCTTCATCACTACTTTCTTTCTTTCCTGGTGTCTCGCCTGAAGTTGCCATTGCTAAAGTCGTCTCGTCTCCAGTCAGATTCACAATAACTCTCTCCGTTTTACAATGAAGAAGTTTCTGTCTTATTCTCTTCAGTTTCTCTTCAATCACAGACCAATCTGCTTCAGCCTGGGAAATCGGAACAAAGAAAAGGAAAGGGCGAAAGCTCATAAAACTATCCATATATAGATACACGATGTCGAAT
Source organism: Cystoisospora suis (assembly GCF_002600585.1). NCBI lineage: Eukaryota > Apicomplexa > Conoidasida > Eucoccidiorida > Sarcocystidae > Cystoisospora > Cystoisospora suis. The sequence continues at coordinate 22,561 of NW_027154034.1, forward strand.
ATGAGATGGTCTCGCAGATTTCGCCCGGCCCGTGCTTTCAGGAATTTGCACTCATAAACAGATCTACTCGTACAGATGAATATGTATGTATATGTACACATATGTTAAGTACAAAGCTACCCATTCCTTCGCCCTCTCATTTTCTTTTTATTCTAGTGCTGCTGTCGGTGTAGTGAAAGATAAGAAGACCAACTCCTAGCCATCTACACGAGTGAGAGAAAGCCTGTGTATGAACCGCAGTAAAAGGCACACAACGGACACGCGACGTCTTCCCTCCCCACTGGGCAATTCGAAAGAAAAACGAGAACCTATCCAACAGATACACTTCGCTCATATGTATACATCACTTGCACACACACATCCTATGAAACCTCTGTTGAAAAATGAGGTAGAGAAACAGATTGGAGATACACAGGTAAACAAAGACAGGTAGACAGATACGACTGTACATTTTAGAAAACCTCCAAAAAGAAATTTGTGGTGACTTGAAGGGAGATACGAATGACAGGAGCGAGCATTGAAGAAACAACAGGAACAGCCTTGTCACGCGAAACTTGCAAACCTGTGTACATGGTGTATGGAGAGGTTTCTCTCTTGATCTCTCCTTCTCCTTTGCCTATCGTCCGTCTCGTACTTTTCCTCCTATTCTCCACCCCTTAATCCTATCCTTTGTGTCTCTAAAGAAATCTTGTTTACAGGAAAAGAGACGTCTTTCTTCTTTCCACCACTGCCTTTTCTCGCTCCCGTCCAGCCCTCCTTGTTGTGCTACTGCTCCTACTGCTATCTTGCTCCTTCTCTTTTTCTAGCATCTCATCTCGTCTCCCTCTCAGAACCCCCCCCCTTCTCTTTCTTTACAGTCTTGCCCTTCTATCATTCGATCCCTGTCTAGTTCGGATCTTTCCTTTTCAGCTTTATGGATCTGCATCATCTTCTTCCTTGTCTTCCTTCTCTCTGTCCCTCAGAAAGCTTGACTTCATTGATCCCTAAATGCATGCACATCTACTTCATCTTCTTCTGTTGACCTCACCTGCTGTCGAAGCTCGCGCAAGAAGAGAAGATAAGAATAACCGCCGCGTTTCTCAGCGATGTATCCTGTGGCTGTACACCTTGAGAAGATACGCCGAGACCCAATGACATTCCCAGATCTAAGGAAGATGGCCTCAGCTGCTGCGAGAAGTTCCTTAAGAATCTCACGCCCTCGCCGAGCATTCCCTAGGTTGGCATCTGTCGTAATCTCTTGAATGATATTATACAAATGGCCAATCTTGTCCTTCACGACCTAATAGAAAGAACAGAAAGAACACCACAATCAAGATACACATACGCAGATATAAAAGAGACATGAAAGATAAGAAAGATAATACAGAGATACCGAGAAAGACAGGTCGACACTGTTAGGTGAAAACACACTCCTGTGACTCTGGTGGGCAGGAAGGATCAAGATACATACTTACACGGATGGATAGATAGACAGACTGAAGAAAGATAGATAGATAGATAAAGATAGATACGTAGATAGATAACGATAGATGGATAGATAGATAAAGATAGATGGATAGATTAAAGCCAGATAGATAAAGAAAGACAGAAATACGCCTCTAGCGAGCCCGCTCCGGTTCCATGTTAAGGGAGGGACAGGCACTCCCGCAGTAGGGTAAGGGTTACCCTATTGCAGACATGAAGAAAAGAAAGAAGTTTTGAGAGAATTCAGTTACACATGAAGAGTCTTAACTTTGACAACAGGCAGGGAGAAGCAAAAAAGATAATACCCTGGAGAACAATGGTCTGCTTCTCTATACTCCACAGCAGCAAAACGTCTGATTACGAAGAGGTATCTATCTACGGCGCGTTTCTACTACGCTGTTGAAGTGCACGTATGTGTGTACATAGAGAACAAGAAGAAAGAGAGAAAACAGCGATAAAAGAGACAGAGATACAGGAACGAATGATGCATTTGATGGTTAGGTCTATGTATGGTGGACGTCTACACATTCACGATCTTCTCCAGACCTCCTCGCGTTCTCTTGAGGAGGAAGAAGAGAAACCCTCATAAGAGTGCCTCTCTCTCTCTCCGTCTCTTTCACGCATATCTATTATCTATCACTGTACATCTTTCCCTCTGTCTATCCATCTATCTCTGTATGGATCCTCTGTCTACCTAACAAATCAAAACAGAAACCCGCACAAGCAGGAGAGGTGAAGGTCTACATCGCCACCTCCATGTATCCATCTATTCACCTACACATCGTCTGTCTCTGTATCTCTTGAGAACTGAATTCATGAGGAAGCCCAGGAAAGACAAAAATGTAAAGTTTCCTCTATCTCGACAGAAAGAACACCAACTATCTCCTTCTGTGTATATCACAATCAGCGTCGCCTTTTTGTCTTCTTACCTTCCCACGTACAACGAAGTACCCGAAGCTTCTATACGGATCAGCCACTCGGTTCGCTTTCTCTGCTACTGTGCGAATGTCGACCACACTTCCTATACCCCCTGTATGTCTGCCTATGTGATGTGTTAAAGCATTCTCATCTCTCTTGGAGGTTCCTGGAAACCAAAGAAAGAGAGAAAGAAAGAGTGGTAGGAAGGGCTCAGTATGATTAAGGAGGCAAAGAATGAGGTACAGCACACGCCTGGCTTCATGTCCCTCTTTCTTTTTCACTAGAGAAAGACTTCTCTTCATCAGCCAGTACGGTCACGGCTTATATAAGGAGAGGGCCACAACTCCAGCGGAACAGTGTAGACTTTGTTTCCACGCACTGACATAACAGATATATACACTTCTTTCCCTCTTGTACCCTTCTTTCTTTTCTAGCTTGAACGGTACTTCACATACAGACCTGCACACCTGTATGTATATATATACCTGTCCAGCTAGATAGATGTATAAATATGAATATGGTGTATGTGTAAATACAACATATATATATCGACATTATAGACGGGTGTGTAAGAAGTTTTCTTCATGTTTGTTCATAGCCCGCAGAATGAACACACACGAAGTTGAGTTGACTGGAAGTTGCCTCCAAATAGACTTCGCAAGAGCTTATCTATCTATCTATGAGCGTCAGTGCGTACAAATACAAAGAAGAGTTTCTATTTTTACAAGATTTCTCTTCAGATCGACTTCTTCCGGAAAACTTACCCGCCTCAGTTAGAAGACGAGAGTAGAGATCGAGAAGTTGTAACTCTTCTACAGTGAGTTCATGTAACGGGAAAAGGAAATCTGCATAGAGAAGACCAGCGGTAGGTAGAGGATGAGTTAACAGCGTCGCTTCTCCATTCGATCCGTAATTGATCGTAGAGACAGTCGTTGGGACTTCTTCTCCGACCTAAAGTATTTGACACGAGAAAGCGCAAGAGACTCGTAACACCCATCAGCTCTACGGATAGAGAACAGGAAAGAACAGACGAAGAAGAAGAAGACCACTGCTGCGGGTGCTGGTCAAAAAAGGCATAACGTGATTCTATATTGTCATGAATAGAAAAGAGAGAAAGAAAAGAGGAGACAAGAACATCCCTCATTCATTCGAACAAGCAGTTGAAAGTACTGAGAGAAACAGATCAACAGAGAGGAAAAGAGAAAGAATGGAGGGAAGTTTAAATTTCGTAGTCGTAGCTCTTTGTGTTCATTCGAAGTGACGTTATACAGAACCACAATCATGACTCTATTTATTCATTGAAGAGAACTAGATAGATAGACACGAGAAGCAAGGTATAAATGACGACAGATAGGGAGCGAGGACCCCTCAAAAAAGCTAAGGCATCTTAGATGAATGAATGAACTCCTCTGTCCTCAGAGACGCCTCCCTTCCATCTAGATATGGGGATCGATCTCTATATGAAACGACGGTCTACATAGAGGGACTCCATAGTGCCTCCGTGAAGCGAATGATAAGGTAAGAGAACTGACAGTATGTAGTATACACAGAAATGAAGTATTCTTCACTATATCCAGAAAGAGACAGCGTGTCTATAATGCCGTCGATACGCTATGAGTCCACGGAGTAGAAGAACAAGAGGAAGAAGAACAAAAGGAAAGAAACACGATTCTATCCAGAAGTTGAACTCTCTCTATATATATGTAGATGTATGACTGTATATCTTCTCCCGGAAGTTGAAGCGGAAGTATCGAATGGCTACATCTTCCTTTCTCTGACTCGAACTTTCCATACAGCAAAGAGACCTGTTCTTTCTTCAGAAGACGTTCCTTCAAAACACAGGGGGTGTTTATTTTTTCTAACAGCATGTACAGCGTACCTTATCAATATCTGCAAGCGTAAGAGATGGAAGGGTAGCCAGAGCTTCCGGTGAATCTTCTGCTATCTGTTCGAGATATTCAGCGACAAAGAAAAAAGATAAAGAAAAAGAAGTCAAAACAAGAAATTACACGAGAGAACCAAAAGAAGAATGAATGAAATAATGAAAGAAAGAAAGAAACGTCCTTTCACCACGAGGCATCTTCTCTATCTCTACTTCTTATGATACAACGCGAACTAGAGATCAGATCCTTTTGCGAATCTCCATCTTGTCTTGATCGAGTAAATGAATGAAGGCGGTGCTCTTTCGTACTGAATTCTTTCTAGACTCTCCGTAGACTATGTGTATGAGAGCTCATTCATGTGGTAGTAATCATCGTCACAACAGTATCGTCACGGGAAGATACACGTCGATCCCTTAGCTTCTTCTTCTCTTCCTTTTTTCCGTGTTCCTGCTCTAAGTCAATTAAAAGGAAGAAAGGACGCTGGTGGACCTGGCTATTCTATGGAGAAGCAAAGGAAATCCCGAAAAGTCTGAAGAAGATACCTAGGAAAGCGAGAAAAAGAACGAGCCCATCTAATCCCGGGGCCCTTGGCTCTCCTCCTTCCTCCTCCTTTCTCTTGTTGAAGCACGCACACTCCACTACACTCATTCCCCCGCAAAGAAAACACATGGGAATCAAGATCAATTGAAGATAGACAGATAAATAGAACCAAGATAGAGAGATCGAAATTCACAGTAGCTAGGTGGATGAATAGATTGAAGATAGACCCTCCTAGAAAGATTGATAGACCGCTTGAAGAGAGGTAAACAGAGAGATATAGAGGCGCAATAAGACATATGTATTCCCCTCATCCGATAACTCATAGATGTTGTCCGTCAATTCGTAGAAAGAAAGGATTGAGAGAGAAGTGATCTTTCTACCCATCTATCTTCTACTGTCAAGGAACCTACGAGAGATTCACTAGCTCCATCACAGGAAAGCTCACGAGAGGAAACACGTATCAGCCAAGAAAGGAACAAGACACGCATAAAGACTAGATAGAGAGTGGACAGCTCCGAGAACAACACTCGAAGCCGGGGCCGCATAACATATCTGCTAATTAAGAATCTCTGCTCATGCATGCTTAACCTCGGGGTGTACGAAGATCCTTGAAAACACTCTACAGTAAAGTTCTCCAACTGTTGCCTACTGCGGATTCTTTTCTCATGTCTTTTTCAATCTTTCTTTCGTACGTATTAGACTCTTAGGTCTTCATTATACCTGTAACGCTTTGAGTTCTTTTGTCTCCTCCTCAAGTTTCTTTATATCTCCGTCAGTCAGAGATTTCCTGATTTCCGCGATCTTCTTCTCCTCCTCTTCTTCGGTTCTTCTCTCCTCACTCGGGTCGGCCTTCAGGTGAACCGTCACCCGATGCTTATTATTCACAAAGTACCTACACACACACATAGACATACATACATACATACGTATATACTCTGCAGGCTATGTACAAGCCGCAAATGGATAGATACCAGTTAAATACGTGGCTATAAAGTAAACTGCGTGTATAGAAGTAGACATGTAAGTGCCTGCGTCCAATCCATATAGACCCGGACTCCTGCCTGCTCACCTCCAATAGACGCGTCTACATAGGAGTGTAGGTATACTGTGTGTATATATAGAGAGAGAAAAGAGAAAAAGAACTACTTATCCTTAAACTGCGGATCCTGTCTGTCACATCATAATATTGACCTGAGTGACTTTGGGCAAGCATGCATCAGCACTCAAATCATCAAAATCGTTCCTTACTTGTTCAAGAGATTTTGGAAGACAGGCTCGCCGTCTTTCAGTCTCCTTTTCAGCTCCTCCAATGGGGCCTCAAACCTCAATGAGGTGAATGGGTCCTTCAGATAGAGAGATAGGTAGACAGAGACAGAGAGACACAGAAATAAAGATAGATATATAGATAGATAGACTTCAGACAGATAAACAGACAGACAGGTAGATCAAAGATGGATAGACAGATCAAAGTTAGATACACAGACAGACAGACGGACTGATTGGAGCTAGATAGATGGATAGATTGGAGGTATACAGATGAATACTGGAAAAATGATAGAAGACCTGAAAATCCATGGGGCCTATGACTCTTTGCGAGGACCAAGAGATAGCAGACAGATGTATTTGAACGGTAATAGATAGACAGTACGTGACGGACATGTCTTGTGTCTTCTTGTGTATCAGGCCGTGAACGGCAGGTAGTGAGAAACAGAATCTTTCTTCAAGTTAGCTGAACAGCTGAGAACGTTGCTACCAGGATACTTTTCTTCAGCGACCAGCCACCCCCTTATTATCTACACCGGCCGTTTAACCATTCCTGTATGCGAACTTCATATCTTATGAAGCGCACGTACAATACATGTTTCTACCCCCTCTACACAAGGCTACACTCGCCCAGACAACATACATACACTTACACTTAGACTTACTGTGTATGTGTAAGTGTCTACATACATACGTACATGGATATTCACTCATACATACATACATATGTATTCACACATCCATATACACATCTTCATACATCTTCATGAAGCTGCTAGAACTGCACTCCGGTCAACATGTCTGAAGGAAGAATGAGAAGACAGACTAAAGACGCTTTTAACCACTTCGGTCCACTCAGAGCATACATACCCGATCAGAGTTCCAGTCGGACATGATTTGTAGAATCACAACCAAGCCTTTAGGTAGGGAGCCTGTATTGAATTCACGAAGGGTGAACTCAGTACTATTGATGGCTGCGTCAATCGCTGCCTGCTCGAATCCTTCCTTCGCGCATTTCTCGATACAATTGAGAACAATCTTCTCCACTTGCTCAATCAGTTCGTCGGAATCTCCCGTCTCTTCTTTCCCATCCTTGGGAGCCGTCTCCTCCTTAGCTTTTTTCTGGGGGATACCTGTGTTGACACCAACACAAGGGAGGTGTACATACACCACATACACCATCCATAGATCCAAACACCAACGTAAGGGAAAACGCTCTCACGATGCTGATGCTGCTGGTGACCACATCTCCAACTACAAGTACATACATCTATGTCTTCCTTGCCACGTCCTTGTAGTCATAGTAAGAGAACCACAAGAGCCAATGAGAAACTCTCTGCCTTATCTCAAATGAGGGAAGAAAACTGCCCTCTCTCTCCTATAAGAACAGCAGCGCATGAACCGTGCGTGCGTGGTCTTCCCACCACCATCACCACCAGCCATCATGATCAAGACGGTAGAATCCTCTCCTCTTCTAGTAGAAAGAGCGAAGCTCATTTTCTTCTTCACAAAGGACCAAAGGGGAGAAAGCTCCGCCTTCCCTCTCCTTCTTTTCCTTAAGGCGGAGAACCAGGCAGGCGCAAGCCAGCATGCCCAGCAAGACACCAAACGAAGCAGCATGTAGTGACATGTGCCAATCTGTTTATCCAGCTACACATGTAGACACTGTTGTCTACGAAACGCACCGGATGAGGGAAGGCGCGAGTGAACCTAGGTACGCCAGTCACTCCTTTACACATGGACGACACGAGAGATTCAATAAGACCTCTAAGAGACGAGACATCCCGACGAAGAAAGAAAAGAAGAAAATGCCTGCATGGTGATGCCCCCCCTTCCTCGTGAGCCACGGAGAAACGTGAGGAGTTAACAGACAAGAGAATGTTGAGAGAGCACGGACGCTCCATTCATGACTCGGCTCCTGCTGCTGCTGCTCCTGAGTGAGTGAGGTGTGTTTCTCTTTCACTTCTTCTTTCTCAGCTTCACATGAAAGAACCAACTCATCTATTGAACTAGTGTAGATGACGATGACTGTCGGAAGAAACATGCTTGGCAAGAAAAACAGAAGCAGTAGTCCAAAAGCACCTTCGCTAAAGCATGTGAAAGAACTGAGAGACACAGAGTGTGTACCTATCTGCGTAGATACCTAGCTATATCTATGCATATCTTCCATGCTAGAAATGTAGAGCATCCGCGCAACCGTCTTTGCAGCTGGGCCCTCCTTTCAAGCGTCCACCAGGTGATCCCTAGATACAACTCTCTCCAACTAGATACCGAGATTCAGACAGACAAACAGATGTGCACCGTTTCCCATGGAGTACAATGAACATAGACATATCTATCATGTATATATACCTTTCAAACCGGCGGAGAAGATAGTTTGCTTTAAGTCTTCTTTGCCTGGCCCGACGACTCTCTTTCCTAAGCCGCTTGCAGTCAGAGCTCGATAGAGAGGGCTGGCAGGTGTCGCTAAGAGCATATGACCGAGAACGTCTAAAGCGAGAATTTCAAACGCCGGTATCTCTGTAGAAACGCCTGGCTTTTTTTGCGGATTAAGGAGCCAGCCGACCGTCACCATATCTTCTAGCTGATCTTTAGATGCAGGGTAAGTACGTGTGAGTCTTACAGGTCCTGAGGTATACACATAGACACACAGAGTGAAAGAAAAGGGGTACCCGAAGAAAAAGAATAAGGCGAAGGAAACAAGAAATGAAGACGAGAAGAAAGAATTCAGTGAAACAAACAGTCAGAAAACGACGGAATACCGACAAGAGATTCAGTGTGTTTTGAAGGTGACCGGCTTCGCTCAAGTGACTAGAGTGTATGTTCGTTAAGATCTTCTCTGGTTCACAACATGCCGTACTGCAGACAGACATATGTAGAGAGGCGTATCGAGTAAGAAGCTATGCAATCCGGCGACTTTCTTAAGACCAGCATAGGCGAAGTCATCAATCAAAGCAGACTGAGAAACCAACCTCGTGGAACCTACAGTAGAAGAAGCTAGGGGGTGTCTAATTCTCTCGAAAAGAAACTTGTAAAGACAGCTATATTCTAAGAGATGCAACGAACAAGAAGTCACGGCATGAGCTGAACCGACTGGCTCTCCGCCTTTGAAAATGAGGAAGATCTCTGCGAAAACGGGGGACACACATGGTCATCATCATCGTCATGAAGACCAGCTGGCTAACTACCGATCTATCGTCTATCCGTGCGTATGTAATACAGACAGATCCGCACATCGGCAACAAGAATAACAGCCCTATCTCTGTTCATAAGTTCTTTTCTTCGTCATTCATTCTACGCGTGATACGCATGTGCAGCAACAAAGAACGGATTCATGCAAGCAAGAGCGGCAGATAAAAAACGAAATTCAGTTGTACGAACCTACACCGATATCTAGCGATATAGGTATGCATGTATGTATGCATGCATGTATGGGCAGAGAATATGAAAGGACAGGCACTTTCCTTCTCTTCGTGGACGGAAGAATCTTAGTGATAGCCGAAGCACCAAGTGAATCCCCTCTCTCTCTCTATGTATGATGTGTAGGTCTACTATCAATGGATACTCATGCTTACACTAGCTCACTGACTGACCTGAGATAGCTTTCTGTTCTGGAACTGCAGTGGAAGCTGCAAGAGCCGGATCGTATTTCACATTCTTTATAGCGTTCAGATTCTCGTTAACGAAGTCTAAGCGCTTCTTCACATCATCAGATCTGAAAAAGAAGAGAAAGCATACATAGTACCAACAGTAGCACAGCTTGTCGAGACTAAGGAGAAGGAGGGAGATGTGAATACGTGAAGAGATGATGGTCGGAAACAGAAACAATTTTAGACAGAACTGCCCCCAACAAGATCTAGCTACACGAAAAGAAAAAAAGTGACTGTGAAGAGAAGAGCTAAGGCTATATAGAGTCCAAGAACAGAGACGAACCGCTGATTCACTACGACTTCGTCCATACAATCGAGACAAGCCCACTTCATCTATAACGTAGCGACAACACCTTTATACATATATAGAGCAACTTCGACTGAATGACATATGTATCTCTATATATATATTGATCTGGAGATACACCACACGAACATCACCACCTCCAACACATACCATGTGCATACACGAACGCAGAGATGCAGCTAAGAAGCGAGAGCGTCTCATGCGCCAGTCTGTATGTAAGGAGGCACATACTGAGGGAGACGGATTCCAGACAGACATACCAACAAAATACAAATACGTAAGTTACTCGGAACCGTGGGTGAAGCTCTGCCTAGGCTGGGGAATGATGCTGTCCTGAGCGGGAAGAAGGGCGCCGTAGGGGGGAGAAGGGAGAATGCAAGAAAGCATGCTTGCTCAAAGAAAAAGAGACGAGACACGAAGAGACGCGACTTGTGCTTACCCCCAGAAAAAGATTTTGGCATTGGATGGATGATAGTAGCGATGAAAGAAGTCGACGAATTTCTCAAAAGTAAGAGAAGGTATAGCATCTGGAGATCCACCACTGTCATTACGGTACGTAGGAACATCAGGGAAGAGAGTCTGCATGCGAAGACGTGCCATGCGGGAATCGGGAGATGAGTAGACACCTTTCATTTCATTAAGAACAACACCTTGATACTCAAGTTTAACAGCATTCCCGATTCTGGTCTTCATCCTGTTCTCTTCGCCGAACACATCTGAAGTATCATCACCACCCTCATTCCCCAGAACTGTCTGTGCAGCTCGGTCAACCATCTTCTTCTCCTCACGAAAACCTGCGTGATTTCCTGTCTCCTTGTCTGCCTGGTCTACAACAGATGGCAGTTCTTCCTCCTTGTTCTCCCCCCCGGCCCCCTCTGCCTGCTCCGCCTGCTGGCCACCAGAAGTCGCTTCTAATCTCCATCCTTCTTGTTGTAGAACGTGTGGGTCATGTATAGCGCGGGGTTGAATGACCGCATCAAAGTAGACACTTGCAAGGTTATAGAAGTCTTTTTCATTAGCAGAAGCAACAGGATAACATGTACGATCAGCATAGGTTAAGGCATTCAGGTAGGAGAAGAGACTTCCTTTCAAGAGCTCCGCGAAAGGCTCTTTCAAAGGGTACTTCTTACTTCCACACAAGACACTATGTTCTAAGATATGTGGAATCCCCATGGAATCAGATACAGGTGTACGATAACATACACAGAACACTTTCTCTTTCTCTTTCTCGGGAACCTCTAAACTCATAACAATCGCGCCTGTCTGTTTATGACGGTATTGTACGCCATACAACTGCAACTCAGGTACAGCGGTCTCAGATAGAATCTCGAAAGCCTCATGCTGAACTGGAACTCGGGGAGGAGGTGGAGTTGACGAAGAAGACAGCGTCGAGAGATATCGAGATCCCCCCCCTGAGACGCCTCCTGGGAAAATGGACACCCCCGGAAGAGAACCTCCTGGAAGACGCGAACTCGGTGGGAAGGGCGAAGAAGAGAAGCTATTTGTGAGGTTGCTTGAATCGAAGAACATATGGGAAGAATAACTATCACATACATCTTGGTGATGCACACCACTGCCGATATGACGATGGCCATCACCGGCAGTATTCCATGCTGAAGTAAAAGAAGCAGAAAGAGGAGATGTTCCTAGACCAGCTCCCCCTCCTCCTCCTCCTCTTCCACCCAGAAGGGCAGAGGAGAGAGAATTGAAAGATAGCCTTTCAGGGTCACCTTCCGAGTCACTACTGAAACAACTATTGTCTTGGTGAGACAGGAGACCATCTGCAGGATGCGCTGAAGATGCAAAGGAAGAAATAGACCTTTGAGGAGTCGAAAGATACGAAGAAGATAGAGGAACTGCATGCACTCCCACAGGTACCATACACAACGAAGAAGATAATGCTCGGCATGCACCTCCCCGACGTCCATCACTGCCTAGTACAGCTGTCGCTAGAGTTGTTAAGGCTAACGTCAGTCGACCTCCACCGCTACGGGATGACGGCCCTATGAGAGACGGAGGAGCAGCAGAAGAAGAAGAGATAGAAGAAGAACAAGAGTACTGTCTTGGAATAAAGGAAACCGACGGAGCTCTCTTCGGAGCTCCTCTTTTTCCGGGGATGAGTGAGAAGGATGAACACCTAGAAGAAGACTGGAGAAAAGAAGAAGCTCTTAGGCAGTGAAGAAGAGAAGGCGGTGTCTTGGGTCGCTGGAAAGCCATTGTTAAGGTCGTACAGAAGAGAGGAAGTAGCAACGATGAGAGGAAAAACCTGAAGAGAAGAAACGATGAAGAAAAAGGGAGCAACAAGACTTCTATAGACTCAATTCCACGCAGAAGGACAGACAGCAAGATATGATACAAGGCACATGAGAAAGACCCTCCTAAAGACGGAAGAATTTCCTAAGAAATGTCAGCGAGAAAATTCTATCGATGTAGCTTTCTCTCGACCCTCTCTCTCTCTCTCTCTTCACTCTCTCCTTTGTATCAGGTTGTTTTGAATTCATAATAGAGAGAAACAGAGAAAAAAGTGCGGTCAGAAATCTACTTACAAATCATGAACGTACATATATCCGCTTATGTGGGTTGTGTAGTTGTGTGCACGCATATTATCGCCGCTACACTAGGCGTTGTTTCTGTCTTTGCTGATGAGTCATATCTTCCAAAGACACATGACTCTCTCCCGTCCTGCTATAGATAAACAGAGACATACACAAGACAGCTGTTACGGAAGTTGCAACGCCTCCGTAGGGAAGCGTGTGCTGGCGTCCATTCCGCCTGTGCAAAGACTACGAGCGGCCCCTTGGTATGATAGGACTGCGATGTGTTTAGACATTCATAGTGGAGTGGATACTCATAGTCGACTAACCACTAACCGTCACAGTCGACTAACAACGACGATGACTCAATCTCAAGACGGACGTACAAAGAAACACGTGAGAGACGACACTGTAGAAGAACAGAAAGAATCTTCTTCCTCCTCCTCTCACAGGTTCCCTGATCACTTCTCACATACAGCGGAGTGCGCATACACCTCGTAAGAGACCTCCACGCGAAGACTAATACTTTGTTCTGCGACTGGTTCACCGTCAACAACCTCGTTTCTCTCTCGCTCTATATATATATATATAAATATAGGTTCCGCCAGCCAATAAACAGAACGGCCTACGTATGGATAGATGGGTTGATGGTAAGCTGCAGGCACTCCTACGCTCCTCAAGCGGTCAGCCGGTCAATAACTGTTGACGGAGTGGTGAGATGAGTCAGGGGAAAAGGGAAAGAAGAGAGGAAGAGAAGAGAGACGGGTAGAAGACCTGAGGGAAGAAAGAGGGGAGAAGAGATTTACCAGTAAATGGAAGACGAGAGCAAGGCAGGAAAGACAGAAGGAAAGGGATGAAAATCCATCGGGTGTGAGAGGTGATGTGTACTGCCCCTATGAGCGGAGAACTAATACAAGAAAAACTCTCCCTTCGATGATTTTCTGTCGAACCACCCCCTTCTTAGCCACTCTTTCTCTCTGCTCTTCCTTCTCTTTCGTCCTCTCCTCAACGCAGGAACATGCGGAGGGGGAGCGAAGGTCTCTATCTGTCTCTGTTCTTCTTCCCTTTCTTCTTCGCCTTGTCTCCTCTGGCGTGATTGAAGATGAAGCAGCAAGGAGACGGATACTCAGCAGGCAACTTCAGACAGGAAAGAAAGAGAGAGAATGAGACAATGAAGTCATCGACAGGAACACGTCGGGGTACAGGGACTAAGTAGAAAGCTGACGAGAGGAAATAGAGGGGACACCAAAAGACGAACTAGGCTCCAACGTAGTGACAGAAGACAAGACTTTGTGAAACAGAGGCACAGATGTCAGACAAACGGCGGAGAAAGGAAATTTCTCAGAAGAGAAAGAGCGGCAATATTCAGAAAAGCTAAGGAAGGCGCCCTGCGGAGATACCCAATTGTGGTGTGGACGACAGCGTACAGCGGAACAGAGGAAAAGAGAGACAGGTGGTGCCAGATGTTTTTCTCTTAGTTCAGCTAAACGACCGGCAAGCTGAAAGAGGACATCCAGCGGAGCACGAAGAGGAAAGAAGAACAGAAAGCATTATGGACAAGTCGGCAAAAGGGTTTACTCCGACGAGCGAACGCCACGCACGAAAGAAGAGACATTCGCGAACAACGGGAACGGCAATGACACCGCAGCAGTTGCTTTTCATTTGATCGGCTCTTCCCGATTAGTAGAACGGAGCCAATTCTCCGAAAAAACGCAGAAGAGAAACCATCGATGGACTATCGACAATCGATGGGACGGGGCCACAACAGGAGGACGGGAAAGTAGCCGCGAGAGAATGCCCAGTACGATGCAAAGAGACTGTGACCACGCCTAGCTCCGAATATATCTCTCGGCGTACTTCCTTGCAGAAACTAGGGACAGTGATTGCCCTTGGTCCAATCTATGCCTTTTCCTCCAGTGACGAAAAAAGTCAACCACGTCACCCTCCACTTTTTACAAGACCTCTAGAGGAGCAGAATGCATCACAATGGGTCCTTGTTACACCGAGCTTTTCTCCTTCATATGCCTTTCATTCTTGTACCTTTGCCCGTAGTTAGCACATAACCATGAGCCCGCCGTCTCGGGGGGGGAGATGGTCGGTGGTAGTCTCACATTTTATCTGTCGTGCTGATCATCAGAAGAGGTGTCGCAAACCAGGCGGCCATGAGATATCACCAGGGATACGTTTACTAGGTCGTCGTGACCTGTACACGACATTGTCTTCAGTGAGTGTTTTGACTGTTGTAGTAGTTAGATCAGCAAAAACAAGGCTGCAAGTAGACGCAGGGTTGCTAGTTCACGAGACTGTTGAACAATTTTTTGGGCAGATAGTGCTTCTCTTTTTCCTACCTCGATACACAGATGGCTCGATGCAGCTTCGACTGCATAGGTAACTCATTCCGAGTTGATAGAAGCACTCTAGTATAAGGAAATGGTCGTTATCGTCATTAGTGCAGTGCTTTCAAAAAGGGTAGGTGTAATCTGGGGAGAGTTACAGACTGTAGCCGTCCATCCAAAACGGCGACGGAGAAGAGGGATGGGGGGAGTCTGAAAGGCGAGCAGTACATTTCCTCCGACGGGGCAGGATAACACCAAGAGAGATGGCTTCAAGCTAAGAAACGGTCGAAGTGTCCAGGCTCACGGAAGAAGTAAGAGCAGTCTCCCCCAGGAAAGCGTTTGTCCAAACAACGAAATCCGTGCCAAACTGTTTCTTGCCGTGCGACTACGCTACACAGGTACCGGTGACGTCAGAAAATGTGTACTTGTTGGGGTGGGACGAGGTGAACGCGACGGATCGGCCACATTTTCTACATCGCTGACGATGCTGACTAACAGAGAGAAAGGAGGAGGAGTTCGCCGGGCTTATAATAGTAGAGGACATGTAGAGGATAGACATTGGAGTGGCAACTGGCTGTCAGCTTGAGACGGAGAAGAAAGGGTCATGTCGAGGGTTATCTCGACTTGATCATATCTATCTCTCTCCGTCTTTTTCCGAACCCGACCGTTACTCCCAGGCACTTCCACTCGATATTCATCCCCGCACCAGAGCTTCGCTCCCCAGTTGGGCAGGGGTCTCGCTGCGTCACCCCTCTCACTCTCCAAACCGCCCGCACGACCCTCGACACAAGAAGTAGACGGCAGCGGGGACTTCTTAGTTGTCCTGACTGATGAATTCCGGGTGGACTGCCTGGTTGACCCCAAAGTGATAGGTTGGCACCGCTTAGAACTGATCCTGGAATACCTCGGTCCCCGGGTCAGCCCTCACGCTCCCCCCTTCCGTCTTGAATCATTCCTCGCACAGGTTCAAGTATCAGGTCTGCCTGCGCGCGGTTCGGAAGGATGAGTGCCCTCTCGCAAGCCTCCACGAGGGGACATGCAGTGTCAGACGTTCACTGGTGAAGAGTATGGTCAATATGTGTTTTTGTGATCATTCTCCATTAGCTTGAGATCGTTTCTTACTTTCTTATCCAGATCTGCTAGGACTTTATTGGCGCATTCGTTTATCTGTCCTGCTGTAACGGGCTTTGTGGGGTGAGACGAGAAGACAGAGAAACAGGACGTGTTTCTAAGATAGGCGGTGAGTGGGTATGAGCTTTCGTTTCCTTATTTTCAGAAAAAACCTCTCTACGCCCGAGTGCCAAGACAAGCTAACTGGAAAGAAAGATAGAAATATGTTCGGTCTCAGCTTCCTTCTCAGGACAAAACAAGACTGTGACGATGGGATGGGACCTTGTTTCACGAAAGGCTTTGCTTTTGAAAAGAGAGTTAGTTTGAAGAGAGACAAGTACAGCGAACGCGTTCTTGGTTGACAAGCCCTTGTGACTACAGAGATGCACTGAATGACGACGGAAGAGAATAAAATCTTCTTGAGATCTCATCACTCAAAAAAACATCACTGCTGTTTATCCAAGTGTATATACACACCCCCAGAGTGAGGAAAAGCGCGTAGCTCAGTTTCCCTTCGTCTCTGCTTTCTAACGGACATGCAGTCGCCATACAAACACAACTTCGCGTTCACACTCAGAAATACACGAATATATATGTATATATAGATATATATGCAGCTATGTGCACATATATAACTGAACAAAGGAAGGGCGTGTGAAGATGAAGACGTGTCAAATACGCGTATAGGATTGAAAAATGTGTAACTCATACAGCTAAGCATGTGTGTAGATGTATACACAGTTATTGGGTGAGCTATGCTCTTGAAGTACGCCTGCAAAACAGAAAGCGTTCTTCTTCTTCCCCCCTTGTTGTTTTTTGACAAGATTCTATACGAGGCAATTTCAAAGCCAACAGATATCAACGAGAGACAGAGAGGAGGGAGCAGCTGCAAACTGCTCGAAATAAAGTCAGATTACACAGCGCGGTGGAAAGCACAAGCGAACGACCACACACCTGTAATGATCGGCTGATCACATCATTTTCTTATCACATATCATCCGCCTTCATCTGAAAAGTACACACCAAAGATCTCCTTTCTGGACTGCATTGAACGAAGCTCAGGAGAGAAGAAGCTTGAATCGATATCAATAGGTACGTACACAAATACATCGGTGCCCTGTGTAGACACGGCGATGTGGATCTATGTATACACACATAGCTATGAACTAGAGGTTTATGCATCATTGTATCTCTCTCAGTCTATTCCATCTACATACAGGGGTATGTCACAGGTTCACGAAACGCCCTCGCTGATGAGCAGTAAGCAGGAGCGTCCAGGTAGGACGAAAAGATCCCTGCTATGCAATAACTACTAGCTGCGATCATCGCTGTTGGAGCAAAGAGCGCGAGAACTAAGAGCTTGCGCCCCACCAATCAAAGACCGCATCCTTTGACGTTTCTTGACTCCATCGCCAGATATTCTTCATGAGAGTATCCAAAGCTTCAGCAACTTGGGTATATTGATCTTCTGGTACTGAATCGAGACTATCAATACCTTCCTGAAGAGTCTTCCTGGCTGATTCAAGTGCTTCTTTCCTCTTCTCAAGATTGTAATAAAGAAAATTACACCAACTAATCAGAGTCTCCAACCGTAACATATAGCAGGCTCGCACTTCACCTGAGGGAAAAGGACAGAAAAAACGAACAAACTTCCGGGATGACATGTGGAGATATGTACGGTGGATGTTCATGTTTCTGCATGTATGCACATGCGTGTGGTACTGAGAGCTGTATGGCGTATAATCTACATGTATGTCTATGCATGTGGTATCTGAATTGAGCCTTCAAAAGGCAACCTCGAGTGACAGAAGATCTAATTGCTCTTACCATCATACGCACATCTACACATATGTATTTGAGATAGGTAATCTAACTAGCCTCGAAGACCTTCTCTACAGCTGCTCTACGGCTACTACTACTACTACTGCTACTGCAACCTGCAGTCAAACAGTAGTAAAGGCATCCTTCCTCACAGTAGGAAAGGTGCTTTTCGTCTGCTTACTTTCGTCAGCAAGTTCAACAGCTCTTTTGTAATTGAACTCTGCCAGTTCAAGGCACTGGTACTGCGGAATAGAATCAGTGAATTGTGTAGCTTGACGAAACGCGGCTGCAATCGTCTTATATGAGAAGACTCGATTGGCTGAAGAAGACGTATGAGGAAGGATGAGATGCGTCACCGCCCATATCACCGCGTAACAATGACGAATAATCTCCACCTTCAACTTCCCTCTGAAAAACAAACAACCCGCACAGACACCGGACCTATGTATCAATAAGAGAATGAGTGTATCTGTGGTATGTACGCACACATATATGCAGGTATACGGCAGGTTGCTACATATATATATCTATTCGTATGCATACATCAAGACAAAGAGAAAGAGACTGAGGGGAGAAGTCAGCTCTCTCTTGAAGAGAAAAACGACAAATGAAGAAGGCAAGAAAGGAGGATCCATAGGGGGCTCTCCTACCGAAAATGTACTAACCTCCGCTAGCGAGAAAAGAGAGAGCAGGCATCACGCCCCTACCACGGAAGTCAACGCGATGAAACAAAACAGCAGGAGAGAAGGGAACAGAGGTCCCCCCGCCTTCTATGGTAGTAGATTGACGCAGGCAAAGAAGGGATAGATAGATAGATAGATTAAAGATAGATAGATAGATAGCCGTCTAACAAAATACAGGAAGACCAAAGCACCGAACGGACACATATCTATCTGTGTCTATACAGGTAGAACGCGCCGTGACTCACTGAATAAAATGACAACAGAAACAAAGATCTAGACCTAAGATTCATAGAGACCTCGCGTGACAGAAACCTCACAGGCGCAGATACTAAGACGACATAGAGAAGCCATCAACATAAAGAAAATAATAGTGACAGGCAAAGTCTTTCGCTCACTTGTAATGAGTGAGCTCTGCTAGCTGACAAGCCTTCTTATTGTTACTGCTACTAGTGATACTTCCGTTGTTCGCGTTAGCAGTAGTAGTAGAAGTAAGCGCATGATGGTGATGGTGATGATGGCTGGAACCACTCGAAATCTCCAAAGCTTTCTCAAGAGCTAAGGCTTGTTTCCACGTATTTCGACTCTGCTGAAGACGACGGTGAAAAGTTCTCTGGATACACACGCGTTCATCTTGCGTCATTTCTTGCTCTGTTAGGACGGAAGAAAGAAAGAAAGGAAAGGTAACCCAAGAAGAAATATATATGTGAGACACGCCTTGGTACATGATAAAGAGGTGAAGAGAACTGAGTAGTATGATGGATGTACCAAACAAGAAGAAAGAGATATATATACATGAATCTCCACTATCTGAAGTACTCACAGGGATATTCCTTTAGGACCCAACTTCTTGCAGAAAGCCGCAGTTAGTGAAACTAGTGATGGAGTCCCAAGGTCAATGGGTAGAGACTCTGATCCTTCTTTCAGGATGAGAGAGAGTATAGAGAAGATACAAAAAAAAGACGTATACGGCTACAGGTGGGTAGTAGACACTCATCATCAAGTGGGTGAGGATCAACATGCACATGCAGGAACTGAGGAAAACAACAGAAGAACAGACTACTTGATCCGATATAATACGTCACTGTATGAGAGCTTCCCAAACCAATCTATGAAGAGAGAAGGGAAGTACAATCTAAAGAAAGCGAAGAACCATCGGCAGCGGAAGAACGTAACATGATAGAAGGACATAAAGCTTCCGACATTTGCATACTTACACATATGTATGTATATACATGTTTTTAGACAAACATCTCTACACATCTATAATTTGGTGTCTATTTCACAAATACATCGATACTACGTATGCGAACCTCCTCCTTGCTTCATGTCCTTCTTCACCTCCATCCATCCGGTCGGTGGAGGAACTTACGTCGTGAAGCCATACAGACAAGGAGCTGGACTACATACACATCTGCTTCCTCGAATCGACGACAGGCTTCAGCCATGGATGCTAAGAAGAGTAAAGTACGAGCTTCTGAGGGTCGCGGACTTCTCATTGCAGCGAAGATACTCCTCCAGCGGCTCGCGTCTGGTTGAATACAGAAGAAATGTATTCCCGCGCCCGGAGAAGTGGTTTGGAGAAAGACAGGAATCAACGTTATCCAGACAGAAGAGAGAATGGACGTTACACCAGTGCTGACGTGTTCTGAGATGAGCTTTTCAGTTTCTCTACAGAGAGGTACAGGACTACTAGAAGAAGAGGAAAAGAAAGAGTTACTGTAGATGAAAGGGGGAGGTAGATGTGCATACAGGCAAGAAAGATGCCGTCTGAAGATGCTAACAGTAGTTTCCGAATATGAACGAATCCATGAAAAAGACACGGAGAGAGAGAGGAATAAGCACTACTTCTGTTTTCTTTGTAAGCGCAGTGAAAGGAAAAAGCAATCATCGCTCTCATCATCCAGGACAGAGAGATGATGCAGATAGAATGTTTTTCTCCAGAGCCCTTCATCTAGGACAGAGAGATGATGCAGATAGAATGTTTTTCTCCAGAGCCCTTCATCCCCCCTAGAGCGCGACTGATAAGTGACACACGGAGGTATGTACACCCGAAAAAAAACGTTCACCCTCTTATCAGTATAGTACTCAGATGTGGTCAGACGGATACGTCCATCCATACATATATCTAGGTTGGCAAGCTCGCTACACCCCCTTCTATATGAATGCATATACACACTAGTATGTAGGTCGAGAGAATCTCGGGCCCCTGTGTATGGATTGACGGTGATATTACACGGATAACGGGGGCGCGTCAAGGTAGCACGCGCCATCATAGACTGAAGAATAACGTAGATACATGGAAAGGATGCGTCCGTCGTATCCTATGCAACACTTATACATCACGAATCTTTCGTCTTTCGTGCACACGGGTACCATCGCCCTGTATATACACCATACCTGTAGCACGCCTTTGCGCGTCAAAAGGTAGATTGAAGACGGACATAGCTACTGTCGATTGAGCTTGTGAAGAGTCTTCTTTCCCTCTGATCTGTTTGAGACTTCGGGAGGCGTAGATCTGAAGAGTGTTCTCAAGAAACTTTTCAAAAGCAATGACGCTGCTTAGACGTACACCTGAGACAAGAGCGATTTCTTCTTCTTTATCCAGACTCTCTTGCTGGTCAGTAAAGCTGGTCTTTCGGCCCGCTTTCCTCCCTTCATGACTATCCAGTTGAACTTTACCAGACCTAACCGATTTCATCATACGTAAAGCAGCTTCACGTATACCCTTATTTCCTACATGCTTAAGCACAGGTGATGACGGGGAGACAACTACAGCTCCTGTCGCAGTTCCGGCAGGTAATCTGACTACACCGCCTCTTTCTCCTCCTCCTCCTCTCTCTCCCCCCCCTTGGGTGGTGAAGCTTGTAGATGGCACATGAGGAAGGAGGCCCGGCGCCGTTGACGGTGAAGATACGACGACTAGTGGATTTCCTCCTCCTCCCGCAGGAGTCTTGATGGAAGGCAGATATGAAGACGATATATCACTATTCATGTTTCTGGCGAATATTGTGAGAGTAGAAATATCTCTGTCTTGGTTCTTCTCTTCCCTTCTTCCCTTTCGGATCCCGGGTACCACATAGAAGATGCTGATTCCTGTAGCACTAATAGTAACGAGGATTAGTGTCAATGTCGGCCTCTCCAAAGCTTTGCAATTACACGGAAAAAAACTCCTCCGCAACAAAACACTTTTCCCCACAAAGAAAGACGTCTTCCTACCTCCCTTGTCAGTCGCTTTCCGTGGTTCTTGTTGCCGTAAACGATAGATAGAAAGACTAGAACAAACGCCGGCTTAATGTCTTCCGTCTCCTCCTCGTAAAACAACCGGCTGTATACAGCGAGACGCGTGATGGACGGCAGGACGCACGCAGGGGAGTCAATGTGTGTCCGAGTGATGAAGGAGTGGAAAAGAGGTGCGTCGGGAGGAGGGAGAGAGAAGGCAGTGCCAGAACAGACGAGGTGACTTAACACAGACCACAAGGCAGAAGAGAAGAAAAAAAGAAGCCCTTTGTTCTCACAAGACTTCCTCGAGACATGAAAAAGCTCTCTTCCACCTCTTCCTGTCCTACTGTAGTACATCACGAGTTATCAATAGCTCAATTGCACCATACCCCCTCCACTGGCGCGTCTGCGAAAATGCTTCGTCGGAAGCAGTCCTGAAAGTACGGGCGTCTTGTTTTGTCGTCAGGGCGCTATCACTTCCCTAGTCACGATGGAGCAGAAGTGAAACCTCCGACACAACTGTCCCTAGCCCTCCCTCCGGAGACCTCAAGACAACAGAACAAGAATAGGAGGGCGTTTGCTCCATCTTTCCATTTCATCGGAAACAAGAGAAAGAGAAGCCGGTGATTCACTGGTGCCACTCTACGTGTCTGTCTCTTTCGTGTTTCCGAATGCCGCTTTGAGAACGTGTGGAGCGGAAAAAGTGCAGGACGACGAGTAGACGACAGCAGGAGAAAGCTCGGACAGAAACTCCCTTTTTTCTTGCTCAACGAGAAGATCGAGAGAATGGCCAATCGAGACGTCGGGACGGCGATGAAGAAAGCCTTCTCGGGGTGTCCGGCGCTGTTGAAAATGTTGAGGCGAAAGAAAGAGATCAAAATCCAGCAATAGAAACAAGATACATCAGTACAACTCTTACTTAAGAGATGAGCAGAATTAAACATCCAGTTGCTGACGGAATGAGTCGTGTAGTCGTACAATCGAGACCAAGAAGAGGTCGGAGAGCCGCGTTGTTTTCCCAGGCGTGTAATACGACACGAAAAGTGGGGACATTCGCCTTGAGAGGTCCCCTGAACAGAAGCGGAGACAAACAGAGGTGGAAAGTAAAGTTCCTCGAGAAAAAAAGAGGAATCCTGCGAAACCACCCCCCTTCTTCTTTGAGCAGCTAGTAGTAGGAGTGGCCAGCAGTGCTGCCAGCGATGGCTTAGAAGCGAGATGGGAGAAACGGGCAGCTGGTGACTAACAAGGGCGCCGCTAGCAGGACAAAGACGGGGTAAAGAGCAATAGCAAACTGAGTACTAGAAGATATGTTCTCATGACGCAACACTAGAAACGAACAGCAAGAATGATCAGCCAGCGTGAGTCGCTAGTTGGATGCACAGCAGTCCCCCGAGATCGATGGTGAGATCTTCAGTTGTCTCCTCTGCCCGTTAGCTTCTTCCTGTAAGGGAACCATCAATCCTCATCACATAGGAGAACTAGAAAAGTGCGCCCCTGCAGCTTGGGCTGGTCGC
Source organism: Cystoisospora suis (assembly GCF_002600585.1). Classification (NCBI taxonomy): domain Eukaryota; phylum Apicomplexa; class Conoidasida; order Eucoccidiorida; family Sarcocystidae; genus Cystoisospora; species Cystoisospora suis. The sequence continues at coordinate 45,803 of NW_027154034.1, forward strand.
ATGTCAGTTTAGCTTCCACATAGCCGGGAAAAGTGTGGGGAAGACAGAGTTCTCCTCACAGTTGTTCTCTGCTACTTGTTTGAAGACTGGCAACTGCTGGAGTCGTGGAGCTCTGGGTCATGAAGACCAGAAAGAAATCAAATGCTCTGTTTCACCTAGACTTGTGGTGATGAGTTATTCGTGTAGTAGACTCAACGGCCTAACAATGAGGAGTCTGTAATTCTGGGACGCTAGTAAGTGGTAATTGCTAATGGGACATGCCGTTTTGGGCAGAGCGGTAGCGAAGTGCTTTCTACTCGAGGCGAAAGTCGCACAGAGGTCAGCCAAAGAAATTCAATGGTTTTGACGTGTAGAGCAAGTAAAGGCAAGCCTCCACATACCGAGGGCTTTCGTCCGCCCGTTTGTTTACAAGGCCATTCTTGAGCAGGTAGACTTTTGATCAGCAAGTGGTTTCGTGTGTGCCAGCTAACACCTCCATTCGTGTGAGGATAGTGTAGTACGCGAATGCGGGCCCTGTCCGCGGAACAGTAAGGAACCATTTGCAGGTCCGGCTCTTCTTTTCACCGGGAATACTACTGTCATCATGGCTTGAACCTGTCGAAAGAACCACTTCGTGCAGTAAAATTTCTCCTGAGGATTCCTCGACGGTGGCAGTCCGCTTGGCATGAGTGGAATGCGCAGTCGGTCTTCTGCCTACTACCGCCCCAGGAGTTTCTGAGAGGTGTCTGATAGTGCGAGCATCCAGATCAAACGCAGTCTCTTCAGCGGAAAAGTGAGGGGTCTGTTGCTAGGGCACTTGCTGGTCGGTCTGAGTTCCGGGTCTATAGTGCCGTGTGCTGAATCGGCTGGGGGTCTCTCCCTGATGCCATCTCGCCGCCAATGGAATTATCTCTCTTACAGTACTGCATGCCGTGATTGGCGATCTGGATAGCCTGTTCTAACGGTTATAAGCTTCTACTTGTCTTGCCTGTTGCATCGCACCTCTGATCTCCAGTGGTATGACCAACCTGTCGAGCAGTTCGTTCAACCACGAGAATAGCTCACTATGGGGTGGCGAAGCATTCAAAGAATCCTAACAACTCTTAACAGAAAGTCCAAGATAAGGATTGGCATCACTAACAAGTAAGACACGAGGCCAATATGAAGCGTCAGAGGCCAGTGCACAGTCTACAGCAGAAACGCCAACAGGAATAAACGGATCAGACCTACAAGAACACAAACGCAAGAACAAGCAAAGCATAGAAGAAGCACAGCCTTTATCCGACTTGATGTCAAAATCCCCAGGAGAGCTGATCTGGCCCAGTATCTACAAGAGTAGAAAACAGCCGTAGCGTTCACTGGCGACAAGTAGCCCTCTGCCACCAAAAGAGCTGTTGTTCCCCCTTAGCACGCCCCGGTGCACCACCGAAAAACCTGCAAGGACCAGTGATCGAAGGACCGTGGAAGGGACAGCAGTTAAGCCAGACTCGCGCGTTTCTCACAACCACACTTCAGCCCAGCCAGCAACGTCGTTTTCTTAACAAACCGACCAGCCGGCGAGAGTCATTTTGAAGATATCAGAAGACAAAAAACAGATCGGTTAACAATGCTGCTTCATAGGAGCCAAAGTAGCAGTAATTTTTGAGCCGGCGGCCATCGGCGGAGGTATCAGTTTCTTGAAGCTCTGTAGAGAGAGTATTTATACAGATACTGCTTTGTGTGTACTTGGAGTGACAGCGCATTGTGAATTGTACACGTTGAGACAGTTCACTGAGCAGACAATGGGGGGGACACGTCATAGTGTAATCTAACTGATATTGCATGTCAACGGCTGCGGTAGTGCTGATATTGAAACGACTCGCCTACTCTGCCTTGCGTACTATATCGTCACCAACTCAGACGCTTTTACTCAGAGAAGTAAGTCAAGGTGGCTCCTCTCTGTCGTACTGTCTACCTCCGGATCACCCCCAACTCCATGGTTGTGTAACTATTGCAAGACCCCGCCTATGCAGTTCCTTCCCCCAGTCCATTTTGAGCCCGGAGGAAGTTTGTTTCTGCTCCCGTGAGCACTGAGCGATTTTTTGCTGGTCTCCGTGTTTGTCTAACCTCTCTCGCTTCCGCAACGATGCGAAGCTTTCTGAAAGTGTCCGAACGCCGCGCATTCTGTGCCTCTGGGCACCGTGTCGAAGCCCGTTTTCTCCACTTTCGGTTCTCGGCTACCCTTGCTGACACTAACCCAGGACTGCGCCGGGCTGCAGCCGTACCAGCTTTTGTCTGCCACCTTTATGCCCTAATTCCGTGTGTGTGGCTACTTCGGGTGCTCCTCAACAGGCCACTTGCGAACTCTCGTGCTTTTGTCTTGGTAAAGGGGACAACTTACATGGCCTTCCTCCGTTGTTGTCGATGGGGTTCTGATTAGTTGCCTACAGTGAGCGGTTCAGGAGTAGTCTGCTACCCCGCTCAGCACGTGCCGAAGTGACTCCAAACCTCCGCTCTCCAGTCCAAACGAACTAGGGAGTCGTCAGTGTAGACGACCACACGTTGGTCAACGGGAGGTTCAGGCTCGCTTCAAGGCGTAGTGCAGTAAAGAAGAAAACAGCTATCTGCATGCGATGGCCTTCCCCCGTGACTCCACGCTTCGCTTTGCACTCTAGTGCTGTTACCTCCTTTCTTCCTTGAAGACGATCGGAGGGTGGCCCCCCTCGTGCGGAGGTATTTGCATCGAACGACGCCGTATCAGCCGTTTGCTCTGTGGCTGCTAATACTGCGTAGCCATGCGTGCAACCATGCGTATGGGCGACAGTCCTGGAAGTCACGCACATCAGAACAACTATGAAGTCTCGAAAACGATGCACCTTACGGGATTGTAGCAGTCCGCCTGAGTCCCGCTGAGGCATGAAAGTGCCAGACTAAGCCACGACGGGTGGTGTCGCAAGACCGGCTCGCTTTCACAGACGAGAAACAAGTTACTAACAGCGGCAGAAGTGGTTAGAATAGGGAAGATGTCTGGACATTAGATTCGGCTGCTGTTAGTAACAGGCTACTTCGAGTAGCGGTGCCGCCCCTCGCGCCGGCGCGAGTGACCCCAACCCACTTCCGACCTGGCCCAACCGCAGCGGATACTAGAGCGACCGCTTCCGTCACGATGGACAGCACGTTGCGAACGGAAACAGTTAGATCGAGGGGGCTCGCCACAAGTTTGTTCGTGCTGAACTTCCGCACGAAAGGGGGAATCCGGCCCGACAAGAGAAGCGGCCAGAATAGCGTGTGACAGTTTCGCCGAAAACACGGCAGCTCAGCTTAGCGTGACAGTGCCAGAATGGCAAGAAAGGAGCAACACGATTCGCTAGGGCTGAAATATATCCTTCCCGATGCGCACGTTCTCTGCTTAACTGCTGGTAGGTGAAGCAGCTAAGTGAGCGCCGGGGGACTTAGGGAACGAGAAATTCACTCCGAAAGTGGAGAGCCGACGGAGGGCCCAGCATTGTTTGACGGAGGCAGGTGAACGATACGCTCAGATGTCAGAGTCGATAAAACCCATCATCACCGCTGATTAAAACCGTGAAACCGCGGTTGCGGCATGCGACCCCGAGCCAGACCAGAGAAAAAAGAAGTCATTCCCGTTAGCGGTCTAAACGTGTTTCTTTTTTAGAAGTCTGCAAAGGCGTAGAGGACCAAGGCGTGCCCGCATGCTCAGTGGGAGTGACCATTACGTACGACTGGATGTCGTTGTTGTTCACGTGCTTCCAGTGGAGAACCAAATGGTGACGCTGTCCGAGTTCTCGACTACACATTGTTGTTAACTGGAGCTTAGTAACACTCGCGACCGTAGAAAAGCATGCCCCAAGCGCACCTCAGACCCCACCCCCACCGCTCCCTCCCGTTCCCCTCTGCGGCTCTAAATCTCATACAATCGTATGCCTAAGCAGCATGAGCAAGCAAGCCCCCATCCCTTAGCTGCTGCGATCGAAAAGGAGCAGGGAGCAGCTGAGGAATCAATCATCGGCTTGTATAAGAGGACTGCCGAGACCTCTTGGGGAGCGCCCCCACGCGGTTCTTGTGAAACGACCCGGTGTGATTCGGACCTGCGTCATTCGGGATTTTGAGCGGCGGGGGGAAGTCTACTCAGCAACAGAGGTCGCGATTCTGGAACGTGCCAGGCAAGTGGGACGGTCGAATATCTCCTGCTCACCTACCAGCAGGGCCTTCCGGTGTTTTGTCCATTCTTCTCTTCTCTCGGTACAGCCGCAGCTGTGTCTGGGGTAGCAGGCGCATTTCCGGTTTTGTGAGTCGCTTCTTCCTCTCTCCTCCACTGCTTGCGGGCGGCGGGCGTGGTATCGCGAGACGGAACTCTTTCCAGCGCGAGCACAGTGTAGGGCCTTCTCCGTTTCCTTGTTTTTTGGGGTCGTCGGCTGGCGAGCAGCCTTTCAGAGTCTAGACAAAACAGCGGCTCGTTCTACGAAGGAGCTGTTGCCGCCTGCGTTTCATGGAGGGAAGCTTCGAGTTTTACTCTCATAGCGGACAACGGGGCGCCTCCCGCTTTCAACCTGGATTTTCCCTGCGGTTCTCTGCACTCTTCGTCTGCTTCCTTTTCTGTTTTTTGCGTTCTTGTCGAACTTTTCGGGAAGACTGTTGCTCGGGGGACGGGAAGCTCCCAGCGGAGCGACGTGCGATAAGTACAGGGTGTTCCCGAGCATACGCTGGGTAGAGGCCGCGTGTGTATCAGTTTACTTTTGGTGGGCCGCAGTTGGATAGAGCTTCTGCATTCTTTCCCGTTGTTGTCGTCTGCTTAGTTCCATGCTACCGTGGTGGCAGATTTCTCGCCGCATCTCCTCAGCTGCCTGTGCGTGCCAGTACGACACGCAGACTGTTACCTATATGTCTCTTTCCCGACTTTGCGAGTCACCATCGCGGAGCGTACAGACCTTTCAGACCAAGCGTTCTCGTGCAATTCTACGGAGTCTCTTCTTTCCAGGCGTCTTAATATGGACTGCAAGGGGTTGACGTGAGGGTTTTGTCCTTGCTTTTTTTGCAGCCAAGTCGTGCGACCAGTCGTGACTGTTGAGTTGTTTCGGAACCGAAAGACAACGCTAGTGATGGTCTCTCTCCATCTCGACGGTTCCGTGTTAAGCATCGCAGTCAGGACGTCTTGTGCAGTGTCTTTTTTTTCCGAGGCGTGGTTGGGGGGTTTGTCGACGGGGTGCCGCCGGTTCAGCTGGTAAGCACTGGCATCTTTTTGCCGTCCTGTCGTCGTGCCGTTTCTGTCTTTCTCGTCCCGCTTTTATACTTGAGCCTTTTCTGGCTTACCCTCTGGAGAGGTCTTCTTCACAGTCTAAGCTTGTCTTACACCTTAGTTCATACCCTTCCTGGGGATACTGAGGCTGTCGCCAAAAGGCGTGGAGGACTTTTTCGTATCAGCATTTTCAACGACACAAATTCACCATGAACACCTTCGGCGGGGGCGGAGGGGGGATGGGGCCGACCGCCACACCAAGCCTTGGGCGAGGTCCCAAAGTCACTGCACCACGACCCGTCAAAATCGCTGCTGTCTCGCTCATCGATCTCAAGGAACAAGCTGCCAAGGTGAGAACTCCCAGGGACAGTGATCGAATGTTCCTGCTGTGCTGAGCGCGTCGTTGTGTTTCACGAGTGTTGGCGACTTTTTTGGGGCGTCTGTCAGAGAAGCGTACAGTTTCATGCGGCGGGACAGGATCGGAAAGGGAACCCCAGTGTAATTATTTCTTCGTATTGTCTGCGGGACAGCGTGCAGACTTCCACTTTCGGCCTTCTTCAATGTCCACGGGGCAGTGCTACATCTACGCGAGAGCAGCGGTTCTGCCGATTCCGGTGGAAGGTGTTCCGTTACGTGAATGCTCCTCTTGACGCAGACTGGGTGTTAGGAGGGAGACTCTTCAGGGCTGGCGCGGCGTTCTTGTTTTCTTCGGGATAAGGTATCGAGGCAGCATGTGCTTGTGGCCGGTATGTCTAGTGGTCTATCGATGGAGTGCAGCGTTCTTGTTTTCTTCGGGATAAGGTATCGAGGCAGCATGTGCTTGGGGCCGGTATGTCTAGTGGTTATCGATGGAGTGCTTGTGCCCTCCATACGTGTAAACGCGCAGTGGCCGGGCTTGCGCCGAGGTGATTCTAATTGGAGTGTTGTTCGCGAGACAGCGGTTCCTGCGCGTCCCTGTTTGTTCCCTCGCATGTATTTGTAGCCATGCCTTTGTTCTTCGATATCCATTTTCCATGGCTTACAGACGCCGACTCCTGCGCGCGGTTGGGCTGTAGTGCCGCAGCCTCCTGCCGCACCCTTGCCTGGGGTGGCGGATCTCGGAGTGTCATCGGCGCTTTTTCCTCCGGTTTCTGCGTCAAAACAGCAGCTGTTGACCTCGTCTCAGAACGGTGGAAAGAGCGCGGTTGGCGGAGCAGGCTCTGGCCAGACCGGCGGAAGTGGGGGCAGGCCTGCGTCGCGAGACGGGAAGGATGGAAGAGACAAAGCCCCGGCAGTTAGTCAGAATGAGAAAAAGGAGGATATTCAGAGCGATGGGAATGTCAGCCAGGGTAACGAGAGGAAAGGTCAGGAGGGAAGCGCAGATGGGGGTAAGCATGGACTCAGTTGGCAGGGACTCTCTTTCTCGACTAGAGTCTGATTTCCGGTTGAAAGGTTAAGCGTAGGTACGATTTTTCTGTGCAAATTGATGCGGTCGTTAGGATGGGTTCAACTCGTTGATTGGACAGTTGGTGCACGCTCTTGCAGTTTTGTGTCTCAGGACCGAAAGAAGGACTGCGAATATTGACAGCGCCGCTCTGGGTGTGTTCGACGAAGCGGATACGAACAACGAATAGTTCAAGGAACCGGTTTTTGCAGTCCTGTGAAGCCGGGATGCTGACTGTAAAAAGCAGATATACACCGGTTGTGAAGTGCGTTAGCCCAGCCCCCGGTGAGCCGAAAACACCAGCTCTTCTTTGATTCCCACGTGTCCTCTGCAGTTGCCGGCCGTGCGGGAAACAAGCCGTCAACAGTAGAGACGGATGGCGCGACGTTGGGTGGTTTCGCTCCCTCTCCGTCTGCCGCGTCTACGGGGGCTCCGCAAGGAGAGGAGGACAGCAAGGCAGTTGGAGCCGGGGCGGCGGGCATGTCATTGTCGAAACTGATCACGTCAACGAAAAAAGGTAGGCTCTTCCAGGCAACTGGTTTTCACTAGGTTCCACTAGTAGCACCGGGAGCTGCGGTTATTGTCACGGTGGACTGGTGCTCCCGGGGGAGTGACACTTGTAAGCTTCCCCTAGGTAGCGCGTGAGCGAGTTCCAAGTGTGGGTCGTGCTGTTCCAGGGTCGGGCAGCTCTTTGTCGCTTGTTCGTGGTTCGCTGTCCCTGTGTGCTTCGTAGCAGTATGGACACTTGGTTTCTGATCCTTAGAGCCCCCGTTAGGAAACTTGCCTGGGTAATTCTTCGGTTCTCACTCAGTGCGTGTCCTTAGAGTTGAGTAGTGATTACGCGTATCCATCGCTCTGATTCATGTTTCTTTTTGCAGTTGGGATAAGTGTCAGCGTCCGAGGTCGTGCTGTTAACACCGCCGCGGGAACTGTCAAGCCGTCCGGATCGGCCTGGAAGAGTGGTGTCTCTGGCGCGTCTACTTCAGCGCCATCAGCGAACGCATCGTCGTCGGCGCAGCCGACTTTCTTGAATGCAGGCAGTGCAAGTAGGTGCACTTGTGATGAGGAGTGCCTTTCTTGTTGTGTACTGCAACTTCAGAGAATCTCTTGGCGACTCTGACGAGCACGATGTGTCCGCATTGCCCACTGAGGCCGTGTATAAGCAGTCACCTAAGCACCCTTCCCTCGGTGTTAGGAATTCCCGTGGCACAGTAGCTCATCTGTCCTGTGTTTTGGACGGGGTCGCTTTCCTCCGTTGGGTCTCCTGGCACGCTTTAAGATCCCGGACTCTTCCTACTTCAAACAGATGTGCAAGCTTTTATGGTCCGCGGATCACCAAAAGCAGACTCAGGAAGAGCTCATAGCGGACATGACTTCGATTTTGAGAAGGCGCGACCATATACGCAAGAAGTGTTTTGATTCTTCGGGGTATTTCGGATGTTACAGCGGTGTGTTTCCACAGCTGACTTCTTGTCTGGCGTTTCGCGTCGTCTAGCATATTTTCTTGGCTGTGGTGCATGCTAGTCTTTGGCCGTTGGCGTTGGCCTCGTCATCGCGTCTTTTTTTCGTGTCCATTTGCAGCAAATGCGGTAACAGGTTCTGTAGATGAAGAAGCTTTCCCCGATTTAATGAAGAGCGCGGAGCAAGTCAAGCTGGAAGCGCAGAAAGAGAAAGACCGGCAAAAACGCGCGAAGGAGGCTCTTCGCCGCGTGGAACAGCAGAAAGCTGAGGGTGGAGGCCAAAGACGTTTAGGGCTGCAGGAGCTCTTTGAGTTGGGAGAGTCAGCGACTGCGGCCGATGGTACCGGAGCAACAGGCTCTGTTCCATCTCGGCCTGCAACTACGCAGCGCCGATGGGCGGACGAAGAGCCGGAAGAAGAGGAGGATTTCCTGCAGGGCAACGCAGGAGAGACTTCGGAGTTAGGAGGGTTTGGCCGCTCAGGTTTCTATGGAGGCTGTGGAGCGAGCCCACTTCCTCAATACGTCATGCCGGGCATGCAAGGCTCTTTGGTCGCGGGGTATCTCTCTTTTATGGCTGTAGGCCGACGGGATCCGCCGCCGGAACCACCCCAGGAGCCGTACCCGTACCATCACATGCGAGGAGATGGAGCTGCAGGGTCTCAACCGGCACCTCCGTCGGTTCCTCCTCCAGGCGGGGTACGTGGAGGTGCCTTCGGTCACACATTGCCAAGCTGGGCCGGTGCGGATTCAATGTATCAACAGAACACGCTTCTTCACGAACGCTCGTGGAGGCAAACAAGTGAACAAGCCCAGCAATCAGGCAACACCGCGTTCCAGAGACCGCAGCTCTTGCAGCGGAGAGGGGAAGGTCTGGTTAGTGCCCCTCCAAGGCCGTACTTGTTTGCTGGCGCGGGAGCAGATGGTGTAATGGAGATCGACATGGAGAAACAGAGAGAGTTGATGCGTGTCAAGGCTGAGCAAAAGAGACGCGAGGAGGAACAACGTGAACGAGAACAAAAGGAAAGGGCCATCAGGAAACTGCAGGAACTCGATGCGAGGCTTGCTAAGGAGCAAGGCACACCTGCACCTTCAGCGCCGGTGCCACCACCCGCTGATGTGCAGCATGCTGGTGCTAGTGTTTCAGACAGCGCGGGACGAGGGGAGAGTAAAAATGCAAGAGATCGAGGAAGGTCTGCAGTCATTATGGAAGAGGAGGACTGGAGGAGGCCAACGAATGGCGTCACCCCAGAGCGTCTGCCTAGAGCTAGTAGTGCGCAGCCGCGTACTGCAGTGGATCCCAACATGGGCGGCGGCTCTGTGGCTCGAGGGCAGTTTGCGGCCAATAACGGCGGCCAGCAGCAGAACCGCCCTCCGCCTCCTCCTCCTGCGGGTGGTCACGGTGGTAGCCGCGGTATTGACAGGCGTGGACCAGGGAACGCCAGCGCGGTTTCGAAGCAGGGTGCTTCCTTGTTGGGAGCAGGCAATGCACAGTCTGGCATTTTGCCTGGTCATTCGGTTCCAAACAATATTATCGAGCATGAAGGAACTGCACGGGGAGGAGGTTCGAGTTTGATTCATGGTGGTGCCCAGGCCCAACCGCCGCCGCCACCTAGCGAGTCACTTGAGACTTGGCGTACAGGGCGAGGGGACGCGGCACATCGAGGTCGAAGCGCTGCTGGGGGTGTGTCCTCGACGGCGACGCCATCGCCCACCGACGTGCAAGGCCTACCTCCCCTTATCAGAGGTGGTCGAGGCGGAAGCGTCAGACAGCAGCAACAGCATCAGCAGTCGCCGTTACTGTCTGGTCAGGCTGGGGGGGAGTCGAGTACTGGAGGAGAGAGTGCGGAGAGGCCGAGGTATCGTTTCGGTGCGCTGGTGAATAAGCATTTGGAAGAGAGACACAAAGAGGAAGAAGAACATTCACAGCAACCCTCTGGCAGACATCTGAGTACAAGGGTCTCTAACAGAAGCAGCCGAAGCCCAAGTGCGCATAAGCGAGGAGCCGAGGCCGTTCCTGCAATAGGTGAGATAAAAGCCATAACACGTTGGTGTGGTGGTACTGGTTTAGTGTCATCTGGTCATGTCGTCTTGCTTGCGTCAGCATTTGTTAGGCAGGGGACGACGGCCGTCTTGTGTGTCTGTATGTAGCATGCCGTTTTCGGCTGTTTCCAAGGCCTCACATGTCTTTATGCTTTCTGATTTACGTCCAGAAGGTACCTGGAGGCAGTCTCCCGGCCCGAGCTCATCGTCTAGCTCTGGAGCAGCAGCGGCATCAGGCCGGGCGGCTAGCGCTGGTCCTCCATCTGCAGAAGGACAGAGGCGAACGGAGGGCGAGGGCTCGCATCACAAACACGAGTCTGAAAAGCAACAAAGACCCAGCACTGCTACAGTGAGAGTGAGTTTCTTCACGGTTGGAGGCACCGACGAGTACGGAGGTTTCTCAATGTCGTCAGAAATTCTGCTGCGGTGATAGTGTGCTTATGACAAAGTTTACATTTCGATGGTCCATACGTTGGTCAGTATCACAGAATTCCCCCGTAGCAATTGAGTATGTCCATGCCGGCTGGGTGCGGTAGTACCTCCGTGAAGACTTGCTATAGTCGGTGGGTCGACATGTTATAGTCAGTGTGGGGGCAGCAAAGGCAGCTGCTGCTGTGCTCGTTCGCAGTTTCAAGGTAACCCCGCAACTGCGGGCCGGAGCGGTAGCTTGTAGTGCTTGGTAGGACAGAGATGACCTTAAGCTGGGGTGTCGAGGAGCGTCATCCGGGAAGAGGCATCCCAGGTATAAATCGAGGACGAGGCGTAGTTGCTGGCGCCTTACGGCTAGACAGGAGCTATGTAGCATGTCTGACTGTCATACGGATATGTCCGGATACTGCTGTCCGCTGCACTCAGACGATCTCACCTGCGCGCGATTCAGCCGAACAGGCCGGTGCGCAGAAGCCTCTCCCCCGTGGAATGCTTCCGTTGCCCAATCTCCGTGGAGGGAATTCAGGTTCAAGCCAACACGGTGGCCGAAGCTCACCTCTTCCGCAAGGGAGACACGGCCTAGGCAGCGCGTCGAACACTTCCGAGTCTACTGAAGGAAAAGGTAAAAGCAAGCATCCTCCACAAACGGGAGTTCACAGTGGCAATTGGCGAGCCTCTGGTAACACGAGCCTTGCCGTGACTGCCCAGGAGGAAGGAGGGGAAGGGGGCACAGCTGCTGTGGGGGCTTCTAAAGGACGCATCAACGGTGTCGAGGACGGAGCAGATCAGGGACCGCAGGCAAGTAGCAACAGCAATAGCAGTAGACGAGAGGGGGAAGATCACGGCGTTTCGAAGGGCGGACGGAGTCAGCAACCAGGACATTCAGGGGCAGATTCCGGGGATACAGCGCCACATCAGAGTCAGAATAGTGTACAGCGCCCTTCTAACACGTCAGCGCCACAGTCTCAGTTTCACACTATGTCAGGTGGATCAGCGCAAGCGGCGTCGCAGAAGCCCCCTTTGATAGCTGCTGCACCGCTGTTGCCGTATGGTCCGGGATCCCCAGAACTGAAGGGAAGTAATTATTCGCAGCAAATGGCAGGCGGGTCCGGAAGCAAGCAACAGAATCAGCAGCAAAGTGGTACACCCCATGGAACAGGTGCCACCGGCAAATCTGTCAAAGATCTCCATAAGAATGCGACTCTTTGGCAGTTATCAAGCGCGTCCTTCCCATCTGCTCCGGCCGCGCCCAAGTCAAATGAGAGCGGTGGAGCAGGACAGAGAGCGGGGTTGCTGAAGAAACCTGGGAGAGGAGAGGGTGGACAGCGAGGGGGAGGATCGTCAACACAGTCGAGTGGACCCATTCCGCGCCTAGGCAATGGGGGAGGTGGTGACTTGTCATTCAAAGCTCTTCTAGCTACCCGGCCAGCACCAGCGGTTTTAGTCGCGACGCATACCAAGGCTGATGAAGTACAAGGAGGCGCAAACAGCGGGGGAGGGAGTCAGCAGAGCGGTAGTGCCACTCCAGGTCAGAAAGATTCACATGGGTTATCCAGTGCGCCAGGGGGTCACGGACAGGCAAATGCGCAGCAGCCAGGCAGAGACAGGCCCACCAGTGACAACGCGAAAACGGGGGCGGGGGGGCGGCGAGGCCTGAATCAGCGCGGAAGAGGTGAAGGAGAAACGGCAAGCAGTGTAGGCAACGGGCATACGGAGAGCACTCGAGGCGGTCAGGATCAAAGGCATGACGGCTTGCGAGGGGAAAACATGCGTGCGGGGCACACGGGGGGTCAGCAGCAGCACGGAGAAGGAGAGTCGAAGGAAGGAAAGGATACAACGGGGAAGGGTCAAGGGCGGAAGGGTGGCAATGGTTCTCAAGGACAGCGGGCCTGGGCCACTGTTGAGAAGCCTCCGAAGAAAATTAGCGAGGACAACGATACATGGCCGCAATCAGAGTCGAACGCGGCAGACGGAAAAGGTAGCGGCGGTGCACAGCTGTCAAGTCGGAAGAACAACACAGGAACAGGCACTGGTGAGCAGGTTCCTCAGGGCTCTAGCAACCGGGATGACAGAGAAGCCGCGTTCAGATGGGGCGCAGGTTCAGCTGAGCCAGCTGGTCATGCTGCTGATGCAAGCGCAGTCGACAATGTAGCCGAAGACAAAGCATCGATCTCTGTGGCGGGTGA
>NW_027154034.1:58693-78057 GCF_002600585.1 Cystoisospora suis
ACGGAGCGAGTTTACGCCGAGAGAGAGGCTACGGGAGCGGCAGCTCGGGGAGGGCAGCAGCAGAACTCGGCAATGCAGTCTCGTCCGTTTGATGCGAGAGGACGGGATCAACAACAGGCGATCCGAGGAGGGGGGCGCGGCGGAGGTCGTGGTGGGAAGTCCGGGGGCTCAGCCGCCACCGATGAGGCAGGCTCCTCGGGTAATCATCATCAGAAACGTGTCCTTACAGCAGATGCGGAGCTAGGATGGTCAAGGCAGGCACCGACTACGAAGGGTGCTAGTCCTTCAGCGGACGTTTCTTCTCAGCAGCAAGCTTCTCAGTCAGGCGGCAAGGGTGGTCCGCGGAAGTCGGGGGGAGAGGGGTCGGTTTCGGGTGGTAGTGCGGGCGGTCGGGGCCAGGGGAACAGAGGTACGGGTGGACCACAAGGACCTCGGTCTTCTCCTGGGCAGGCCAGTACAGTGGAGGCGAATGCGTCCGGGTTGTCTTCATCATGTGGCGTACAGGCGGGCAGTGGTGTCACTCCCAAGGTACCAGACGCAGCTGGGGCAGGCTCATCTTCGTCCGGGAATGCTTCGCCTTCGTGCGCTGGAGGAGGCCGAGGGTCAGCGGGGGCACGGGGTCCCACAGGTTCTGGCGGAGCGGCAGCCGTGTGGTTGCCGAAGGGGGCTACGAAGAAAGTCAGGGATGACAGCGGAGTAGCGCCTGCGGTTGCAGAGGCCGGTGAAAACGAGGCCGGTGGAAGTTCAGGGGGTCTTAGTCAGATAGGGGGCGCCCCGCGACCACATGGAAAGGCGCCAAGCAATTCGCCAAAGGGGGCATCTGCGTTCGCGAATAATGCGGGAAGTGGAGGTGGGGGCGGACCAGGTAAGTCTAGAGCACGGACCGGATCCGCTGGTCCCGGCCCTGTGACCACTCCTGATCATGGAGTGCCGCAGTCTCAGCGAGGCCAGGAGTCTCGAGGTGGCGTCTCTTCTTCAACCAGTCGCGGAAGCGGCAGTCGCGGAAGTACCGGCGGGTCGAAAGGCCAGTTTGGGGGGAACCGCGGCGGTGAGCATTCGTCTCAAGGAATGGCAGATGAACCGTCCGGGCGTGCCGACGGGTGCTCTTCGTCAGTGGCGAATCAGCACAGTGAGAACGAACAGATGGCTGCGGCTCCTGATGAAGAGGGCTTTCAGTTAGTGAAGAGCAAGCGACGAGAGCAGCAAGAGAAGCGTAAGCGAGTTGAACAACAGAAAGGATCAGAAAAAGGTGCTCAATCGAGAAACAGAAAGAATGGGCAGCAGTCAACGGCGTGGACCCCCAGCGCGCAGTCAAATTCTCCCGATGAGAATAACGTCTCGTCAACGCCAGGACCAGCGGGAAGGAACGGTAGCGTCCAGCAGACTGGCCCGACGTCAGGGTCAGGCGCCAGTAAACGCGGTGCTCAAGGTGGCAGAAACACATCTGCATCTCCCACGGAAGAGGGAAAGGGAGGTCATCATCATCGGGGGCAGGGTGCCGGCGGGGGAGGTGCCGTGAGTACGCGGTCCTCTCAGGCCGGCAGGGGCGCTAAGGAGCCTTCGGTGGGAAAGCCCGAGCTAGCGGAGAAAAAGCGGGGGCCAAAGAAGGATCAGTCGAGCTGTGCTCTGTCGACAGCCACAACAGTTGAGATAGCCACGGGATCATCAGAAAATCCGTCTGTGCACGAAGACCACAAAAATGAATCTGCATCGAGCGAGACCGAGAAACTTGACGGGTCGGGCCTGCTCCCGTTCCCTGGGGGAGCTTCGAGTCGATGCAATGGTCGGGGAGGAGCTCGTCAGTTTGCGCGTGCGTCCAAGTCGGGTTACGAGGTAGAACCTACAAGTGGAGGGACTGTCTCAGGCTCCGAGGGCCTTGTGTCCTATCGTGCAGACAAACCCGAGGACGACCGACAGGTCCCCCTCGGTCAGGAGAACGCTGAAAGGGAAGGCTCAGCGGTGGGGCCGAACTACGGGGCAAAAGACCAGAGGGAGGCAGTTTCTTTCGGGTCCAGAATGAGCAGTCCCAGCAACAGTCTCGCGGGCACTGCAGATCCGTGGTACGCATCTCAGAGAGGTCAGATGAAAACTTTTACCCCTACAGGGGAGCTGGAAAGCCAAGGATCAGCGCAGCCTAAAGGAAGCGCCAGGCAGCATCAGTCTGCTGGCGTTACAGGGGGTGTCCCTTCAGCAGGTGCGGCCGCGTCGCCTTCCTCTGGAGCCGCGGGCTACTCCTTGTGGTCTTCGAATTTCAGTCAACCTGTAGCATCTTCCCGAGTTGCTCCGGACACGATCGCCGCGATTTGGGCGAGAGATGCCGGCTGCTCTGCGGGTGGCGCGGCGCAGCGTTCAGGAGGTCCCGCCGGACACAGAGCTGACGGCGGAGAAATGAACACGACGTTAGGGGCGCCGCATATGGCTGTGGGTAAGTGGGTGGCAGGCAGCAGTGCATGAGAGGGAGTGTGGGCAACTGTATGCTGAGTAGTGAGTCCTAGGTGCCATGTGATCATTAGTAGTGGGGTCGAATTTATTCTCCTCGGCCCTTCTCTGTTCTTGCGGCTGCTGTGTGAAGCCGGTGTAAGTCTCTGCATTTCTCCTCTCTACCGACGGAATGGGATTCTGCTAGTTATGCGTAAGATGGTTCTCGCCGTTCAGGTTCAGCGCGAACACTCGGGGGGGAGGGGACGTCTGTTACGTGGTCAGTGTTAGGTGTCTGAAGGAGCTTGTTTTCACGACTGAGCGTTTTTTGTTCTCCACACCCAAAATGGTACTCAGTACATCACGTTTGCTCAACCGAGGTGTATAGCACTGCAGCTGCGGCGAGGTTTGCATCGACAACCTTGTGGGACTTGCGTGTTGTTTTCTGTTCTTCTGTTCTTATTGGCGTCGCCGTGTAGGGGCTGAGTCCAGTGTCTTGAGGTGTCCGATTTTTTCGTACCAGTTGCAGTAATCAAAGATTCGTACTCGCGCACGAAGTTTTGCGGCTTTTTGCTTCTTTTTCAGGGGTTACAATGCCCGCATCTGGTCAGCGCCAACATCAGCCCTTTCCGTGTCCTCCTCAGCAGACCCTCCTCGGTCCTCCCCTGCACTTCCCTCAGCAGGTTCATCCAGCATTACACCAGCAGTCGCAGAGTACTGCGCTTCTTTCGTCTGAAGCGATGTCGCGCAGCTCCCATCAGCCACAGATGATGCAGAACACCAGGGCTCAGCAGCAGATGCTGTCTCAGTCACAGGTGGTTCAGCAGAATAATCAGAGAAGTTCGGCGACGCCCGGTGCTCTTCCACCTTCGTCTCAGCCAGCGCAAGGTCCTGGTGGTTCCGTGGGCTCGATCTTCTCTCAGCAGTCACAGCACACCTTCGGGGGCTCATCTACGGGTGCCCCGCGCATGCCGCAGCCCCGAGGCAACATTGGTCAGGGCGGAAAGACAGATCTAGGGGGGACTGCGCCTCCTTTGCTACCGTCTACGGGAGCGCTAGGTGGGGCCCAGGTGCCACGAATGGACATGTACGATAGTAGAGGCGTTCCCTCTGGAGCGCCTTTTCAACCAGCAGGGGGCGCGGTGCCTTACGGAATGCACGATCAAATGCTGTCGGGGTTCCAGCAGCAGCAGGGCTCGATGGGACTGGGGTCTCACGACTCGCAGGTAGTGTGGGGCGCCCCGTCACCGGGAGGAGGAATGCCTATGGGCGGAGATCCGTTAATGAGACAAGGGGTGCACTCACATAGAAGCGACGTGATGGCTGGACAGCAGCAGGGTTTTTCGGGGTACTTGCCACCGCAGCAGCCTAGGAATGGAACTCAGCAGTTTGGGGTACTTGGAGCTGGCAGCGGACCGGCGGGGACGCCTGGAGGAGAGTTCTACTTGTAAAGGAGTACGCAGGCAACGTTGTCGACGGAAACATTTTTGTTACTCTTGTTTGTTTGTTGTGTCCGAGATGAGGAAAATTGACCGTCAAGGTGGAAGGTGTAGGCAAGAGGCTCTTACACATCTGTGAAAGAAGACTACACACCAATAGTTTTAGAGGACAGGCAAGGCGGAAGACTGCCGGTGTTCTTAAGGCTGAGTTTATGGCCGGGGAGAGCGCTCCCGAACGAAATCGACGTATGTTTCTAGCTTTTGCTGCAGGCTTACGGGTTTCGCGCGGGGCAGAGAGGGAATGAACAGCTGCTATTAAACTGCTTTCCACCCGGTAGAGCAGTGCGGGTTTGTGAGATGTTTTCACGTGCGGGGCCAGGGTGAAGGAGCAGAGGTCTCGCGGCGCATCGTATCGTTCCTACGCGGTTGCGTTCTACACTTGTTGGTTTAGGCCACGAGCGTTTAGTAAGGGACTACGAGGTGCCTAGTGGCACTATAGCCCCGTTGAACGATATGATGGTGATCGCACGGCCGTTTTTTTTGCAGATTGACTGGAACCGTGACATGTTTAGAGACGCTGTGAGCTGCGTGCTTTACGGTGTTCGCTTGTGGTCTTTTTTTTGATACAACCTCATGGTGGTGACTTCTGGATGAATGCCTGCATTTGGTTGAACCTGCCGGCGGCACCCTAAGAATGGCGGCTGCTGGTCTGCGCAGCTCAGGTATTCGTGTCTCTGATGAACTGGAGAACTAATTCACAGATGTTTTTCAATGATGGAGGTTTCAGCGTCTCCGACGGAGTTAGTGGCGTCATTCCGATTGTGGCTTTGTGGTAGTGACACACTGGTACCACTCTGGCTGGAGCGTGACGGGATTTCTTTGCAAGCATGCCGCTTCTCGGTGGGCATAGCTATGACTGGCACAGAAACAAATTCCAGGGTTGCGTGCCGGGCATGCCCCATGTGCTCGCGTCAGCCTAGGCCTTGTAGTTCGCAACATTTTTTTTTCGCTTACCGTGGGTCCAGTCTGTGTAGCGAAGAGAACAGTATGTGTGCGGGAATCAACTGAACGTTGTGGAGCTTTGCTAGGGAGTCCGAGGTCCCTGCGCGTTGTAGACCGTTGCGGAAATCTCGACGTGGAGACGGACCTTGTGCAAATCGTACTTTGGAGACGGATGGGTTGTACTGCTTGAGTGTAAACGTTAGGATGCCGGCGGCTTTAGTGGGTGTCGTGGAGACTGTCTGGTTCGACACCAGATACTTTATCAATTCATGATCTCAGCGGTAGAGGAGATGGCCGCAACGACTGTCTCACGGTGCCTGATGACTGATCGGAGTTCCATGATATTTTTGCGAAAGGCAGCAGGACGGTATCGGCGCAGGGAAGAGTGCCGTCCGTATAGTTGCCGTAGAAAGTGCAGATTACTGTGATGGGGGCTTCAGCCCATACCAGTTTGACGCAGACGGTCTGTGGAGACGTCCTAGCCATAGAAACAGGACTCTGTGTGTTCTTCCCTTTCTGCCCTAGAATGGCGGAAGCGCTCACCATCAGCGCAGGCTTAGCTTCGATTCCATAAGAGGGATTGGGAGCATTGCCTCTTCGCTGTCGCGATACGTGAGCTGCAGCCGGGCTCAATACTGAAGAGCCAGCCGCGTACAGTATCTGTTGTAACGGGCGACCGTCCAAAGCGCTCGAACCCTACAGAACTTGGGGCCAGCAGCAGGTATTGACGACATTGTGAACCCACCGATCCAGGTGAACGTACACCTTGCGGATACACGGCAAGACAGCTTCCAAATCAGGCTGGTATGCCTAGGCTGTGCCAAACTTCAACAACGCGCTTCTCAGATCATTATACACCGATCTGTACCTCGCATACTGACTAAACAGCTGAGCTATGCGACCTCGGGGAACCCCATGCTGGAGAGGTCCGCTAACAGTTGGAATCACCATAGTTGTTCTGCACTCCCGAAAAGCAGCACGGGAGGATCGGAGCTGCAGCTTCCGACGCGATCGACGAAAGCTCCGTCCGTCGTCCACTCTCCTTTCCGTAGTGTTAGTGATACTCCCCGCATTAGTAGGCGGGACACGATTCGGACACGCAACAAGGGCATTCAAGTCTACGACACCAAGTACATCTGTCTGTACCAGACTGACAGAGAGCTTCGACCAGACTGAAGGCTGGCCGGCCGTGGACAGGAGCCGCGCGCTCGCAATGTCAGCAAGCGAGGACTCAGAGGGTGGAGACAGGTCACAGGAGAAACGGTATCGCGAGGAAGACGAAGCGGACTGGCGTACTGATCCCTGCCGACCGTATCCGTTTGACCGTAGCTAGCCGCAGTGTCACGTGTCAAACGATGGCAAGGGCGAGCTTCTGGATTGTTGGACTGTCTCTTGCGCGTCCTGGCATCAGCGTGGAAGACGTGCGTGCAAGAGGTGACTAGGTAAATGAGGATCCCTCTGTTGGATTCGATAAGTTCAGCAGTCGATGGTGCCCCAGGTAGGCCTGGTATGCGCCGGTGTGATGGGAAAGCGGGGATGCGCCTTCACTCGCTTCTCGAACACAAACTTATTCCGCCCACTTCCCTCGTGCTAGAAGCCCTGGATCGTGGAGGGGGCCACTTCTTCCAGGTCTATGAAAGGTACGCCGTTGCATCTTCCTCTGTGTCATGTCCTTCAGTCTTTGAATGACCCTGGATTTTTCCTGTGATTGATCAGACAAGCAAGCTGATTGAGCAGTGCCAACTGGATCTCCCGCGACGTGTGACGCTGTCCCACCCCCGTACCTATCTTGCGGATAAACTCTCTTCTTTGACTGGCCGTTGAGAAGGATTCCAACAGCCCCTTTTTTCCAGCGGCACATTCTCAGGACTTCTTTGAGGGGAAGGTGCGCGTGTCGTGTTCACTTCCTGCATGAGGACACGCAGAGCAGACCACAAAATAGTCCAAAAGTATTTTGCCGCCGCTTCGGGCTGGCGGCCCCTCCCTGCTGGTCTGCGTTTGTGCAAATCGACGTCTCTTTGGTCGCTCGTTTCTGTAGGGCAACTTCACTTTGAATGCCAACTGGAAAAAAGACGTTCAAGATACTTTTGCCCTTCTACTTCTGAAACGGGGTAGTAGGACATTTGCGCAAGCGCTTGTCTTATCTCGCTGTCCGTTTCGCAGGACTGAGAGCAGCGTTCGGAAGAGCGCGCCAACATTGTTTTTGAGCCGCGCGGCCGTTCCGACAAGTTGCCCGGCCGTCTTGCTTCACATTCTCTTGTGTAGAAGTTCGCTTGTTCGCTGAACAAGAAGGTTGTAGAGGCCTCGTTCATCCCCAGTTCCGGTGTGTTTCCTCCTCCGTAACTGCCGAGCTTTCTTCTCTTTTTTATAGATGTCTGCTACCCCTGAGCCTTCTCTTACCGGACCACCTAACAGCCAGGGACGCTTTTCTGGGCTAGGCATGCGGTACGCGGCGCCACGCCAAGAACTGCATGAACGTACCTTTGCCCTCGGCAATCCGGTGTGAGGATACAACGGGCTAAGGGGAAGTTGCCGGTGACGGATGGTTACACGAGCTGCTGACGACTTCTTTGTTCGTGCCGATGACCGTTGGCTTGTCGGACAGTCTGCTGCCTTCGACGCGTTCGTTCGAGAAGTTGTTCATTTCGTATGTGAGAGGAACCCTTTCCGCGTGCAGATCTGTTTCGAGATCCAGATCCCTACAAATGGCCTGTGGGTGTAAGGCGCAATCCCAGTCAGCAGCTCCCGTGGTTTCCATGCACTGCGGCCGCGATTTCGTGAAGGCGAAAGAATCATGTCCGAACAATTTTTTTTTTACATACCAGGTGGTGAGAGAACCTTGTGCAAGAGCGCTAGCGCGTGGGTGCCGTGACATCGCATGCCGTCCTGCTTTCTGCGGGAGGCAGGAGCACGGTCACCTGTGCGTCATCAGGAGTTTCCTTACGAGCTTCGGGAATGCCAGCAGTCACCGCGGTGCACCTGACTTTCGTCAAGAACCACAGTGATGCCTCCTGCGCTTAAGGCGAATCAGAGCAGCTCGACTGACTACAATCCAGCACTTCTGGGAGTGGTCAGGTGGTTTGTGTCCCGGTTCAGCTCTCATCTGCCGTGATACTCGTCGACTTTGCGCGGACGCCGAAGGTGATGTAATTATCAGCTTGTCGGTGTTCACCTCTGTCGGTCATGTCAATTGCTACACATGCTTCGGGAGATGTTTGGTCGGGTGCGCCAAGTGAGAGGGAGCGCACGGCTGCATCACTGCAGGGCGTAAGATCACGCCGGTCGAAGGATGAACGGCATGTCAGGGATCTGACGTTCGAAGAATGCAGTATTGAGTGGGGCGATCTTCTGAGAAAAGTATGGCGTGTGATGGCAGATGGAGAATGCAGTCACAGGCCCGTCCATCAGCAGAGCTGGCCGGTGATGTCGCTGTTGTGACAGTGGTTGCTACAGCTGGAGAAACCGGCGTGTACCTGGATCGAAGCGCTTCACAGGGGCCGAGACGCGAGAATTCACGAATCACCGGGCCTCCTTCTTGCCTCGCACTTGAGCTTGTCCCGACGAGGAGAAGTTGTTCACCACTCCGGCGCCGGCGTTCTTCTCCTCGGACATCTGCCTGCTCTTTGGTACGAAGGTTTTCTGTACCTTCTTATTGTGGTGGGACCTGTGGCTCTTCTCCTCTCCCTCCGTCATCTTTTGCCCATGCGGCTACGGTAGCAGCTTGGCGTGCCGTCACTGGAGGGATTGCACCACGAGGAAAGCGAGGAGGAGGTAGATCAAGGTTTTCTGGATTCAACAGCGATGAGCAGAAAGTCAGGGAAAGTTCGCAGGCCAAAGGGGGAGGCAGGCGTGGAAGAAGCCGGGGAGAGGGATCCTATGGAAGAAGAGGTCACGACAGGAAACATGGCAAGGGCACGAAGCAGATGATGCAAGTAAAAGAAAACTCCTTGAGTCGCACATGGGACGGGACAGAAGGACGGTGTCGACGCGTTGAAAGACAGAGTGACGTTGGGGAGGAACTCCCCGTTCCCAAGCAATCTTTAAGATTGAATAGCTTTCTCAGCAGGAGTGGTGGGCTTAGCTGTCAGACCCCGACTGAGAAGTCTGGTGCTTGGCCGCTGGGGGCAGTCCAGCCACCTCATGCAGTGTCTGTGGTATCTCTCCCTGCTGCTGATAAAGATTTGCAGCAAGAGCAGTGCTGCGTTGGATTCTCTTCCAGAACGTCGTCTCCCACCTTGGGAATAGTGTCTCTTCCTTCTCCCCGGAGGTCCTCGCCCCCTGCTTCTGCACCCGTTTCTGTGAACAGGCTATTTCGCATGGCCCGCGTGCGGGTGAGGAGATCATCGTCCTTTCCTTCGTCGAACGCTGGTAGGTTATTCTTCTCTAGAAGCGACTGCTTGCGAGCCTGTCGATCTCCCGCTGCTTTGTTTCTTTCTCCGTCTCTCGCGTCTTCCTCTGGCCAGCATGCGCTGGCATCCTGCGCTGTAGACTGGCTAACGGACGAGAGGTACTGCCGCCCAGGCACACAAGGTATGCTTCCCTCGTCCGTGAGGATCGATGAGGACGGCAGGGCGAGCAGCCGTAGGAGCGCAATGGAAGAGGTCAGGCCAACGACGGAAGCTGCGCTGCCGCCAGGAGATGAGAGAACAGAGGGTTCAGCGGACCCCTACGGCTTTGTAAACCCGAAACAGGTGTCTGCGCTTGAATGGGAGACACGAACTGAAGCCGCGGCCGATGCCGGGCTGCTGAGCCTTCCGGCAGCCCTTCACATAAGTACTCTTCCCGAAGAAACTGAAGGCAGTTCAGCAGTTTCCGAGGCGAGTAGTTCACCTCTACAGGGCTCGGATTGTCCCAGAAAAGGAGCTACGGGATTTCTGAAAACCGGAATAGACAATAGCAATGAAATCTTGAGACCGTACCCAAAGACAGCAACAAGCGAGGAGCCCCGTGAAGGTGGGGGAGAGGTCTCGGCAAGTTGCCCGGTTGAAGCATTCGGTGACCTCTCCAAGGAAGTGAGAAAAGCACCATGGCGAGAGGCGGGAATCGCCCTCACCCATTCTGGCGCCGCAGATTTGGATGCAGACAACACAGAACAGACAAACAAGGACCTCGGTGCGACTCGAGTCTCAAAACAACAGGAATATCTTCCAGGTTCTCAGCATGGTCGCTCTGTATCGGGAGTATTTTACGGAGCGGCGGTCCCTGCCGCAACCTTCGGGCAGTCCTTGACTGGCAGGTTGATGGAACGGGAGCTGCAACAAATGTTGATCGAAGCCTCGCAAGAGGCTCGAGCGGAGTGCGCGCTGCTGCAGCAGCGTCTCCAGCAGGTAGAAGCAGAGAATGCCCGGCGGGCGGTTGCGGTTTTTGAAGCTTTTGGGGGAAGGAGCCGAAACGCCGGCAGTCGCTGGCGACCCGGAGTGGATTCCGCTGTTCGCGGGCGTGTTGCAGCTGTGGATAGTTCACGGAGAAAACATAACAGAGAACTACGTGGTGTTCTTTCAGTCGGCGAGCCCCCGGTATCTGGTCCCAAAGAAATAACAAAAGAAGCTTGTAACGTCTCATTGGGCGTCGTGGGAGACAGCGCTCTTGAACCGTCGATGCGGCCCTGTTGCAGTGTATCCTGTGGTGTTACTACTGCAGTTAGCGTAGAACGGGGGAAGACGGAGAAGGGTCTCTGTAGAGGCTTAGGTTTGCACACTGCAAGCACTCCGCTAAGGATCACCAGAACAGCGGACTCCGGCGCCCGGTGTTCAAGGAGTCGCGGGGGCCCTGACTTACCCGAGTCACTCTGTGGCCATGGTTCGTACGGTGTTGCTTCTTCTGGCTCGTCCACTCCTTCTCTGCGTTCGCTGGATGCAGAGAACGCTTCTAGTTTTTACTTGTCGCCAGGCTCGCAGCCGAACTGTGGAGGATGTGGCAGGGATGTTTATCCTCCTGTGTCCGCCGTCACTTCCTCTTCTGCGGGACATGCGCGGAGAACTCACGCTGCGTTGTCCGAGAAAACGGATTCACCTTCTCTTGCACTCCAAGTTTCTCCGCTGTGTCAGTTGTCCCGCTCCGTCTCGGAAGGGAGGACGTCTTTTCCGGCTCCGTTGCTTGTTTCGTTTCCTGTTTCCAAACGTCCTTACCTGTTACGGAAGCGGCGGGCTCGCAGCTGCTGTTGCAGCTCTTGTGAAGTACGGGGAGGGAGGGGGAGGACTGATGAGAGGGCATTCATTCCTCGTTGGGTGGGACAGCACCTGAGTATGACACCAGCAAAGAAGCTCCACCAAGAGGTAGGGACTGCTCCTCTCAGTCAACCGGAGCAGACACGCCAGGGGTGGAGTGTTAGTACACCCCCGCATATTCTAGCGTTGCCTCCGGTTTCCTTTCTGCGTCACTGTTCGCCTCTTCTCGACAGCCGAAGCAGTCAGCGGGAAGCTGTGAAGTTATCGCCGTTCCCATGCCGTCTCCCGGCCCCCAACGAGTTGGCGGCTTATGGGGACCCGGAGACACGGGTTCCATGTGCGCCAGCCTCTCCCGCGACTGGGTCTGCTGCCGGCTCGTATGAACCTTTGTGTGCCTCTTCGTTCGCTGCAGACGGCAAGTCCGTTGCCTTGCATTCCTCGGTTTCGTGCGCATCCTTTTCGGTCCCTGTTTCCGCTGTAGATCGGGTGAGGCACATAGCTAGCACACCTGCCAGATCCGGGTGGTTTCCTTCTGCGGAAGATGGAGCAGTGAAGAGGAGCCCGCGACACAACAAGTGCTGTTGCGAGAGGTGTGCAGATGAGAGACGGAGCACCTCAGATCAGCGTTCGTCATGGCATGGTCCCTTGACGCAGATGGCAGCATCCTTCTCTGATTACACTGGAGACCCAGTCGACGAGGTGAGCACCTGTTCGCCGGGGAGTACTAGTGAAGCGCTAAGAGAAGAAGGAGCCTTCGGCATGGCCACCTCATCAAGTATCAGTGGTTTGTCGCGTTCTCCGGAGAAAGTGAAACCTTTCGTTCCACCCCCAGAAGGGAAACTGGGCGCTGCAGTCTCTTTCGGTCCTGTGGGTGTCTCTCGTTGTGGTCGTCTTCTGGAGTCGCTGTTCTCTTTCTTCCGAAGGCGTCGGTCTGTCGAGGAAGGGGGCTGTGGCCAGCAGGCACAGGAGGGTCCGCCCACGGTTGGGAGCGATACGCCTGAAGGAAGAGGGCAACGAGTTTGGAATGGCGATAAGCGGTGGATGCGGTGGAGAGTGGACTCGCCTTTTGTTGGAGAGACCGGGACTTCGGCTGTGTCGCGCTGCTGTGATGGAGACAGACAGGAGGATGTTGCGTCACCTTATGTGAGTGGATTCTCTCCTGGCCCAGCTGCGCAGACGGGGGCAGACGCGTATGCCGTAGACACTGGAAGACCTAATCAGTCAAGGATTAGGCCTGGTGGACACTCCACTAGCGGCCTCTCGGCATTGTGCCTGGATTCCAGCGCTCATCGGGACACGCTGGGAAGCACAAGTACGCGGACCAGCAGCAGAACGCGGGGTAGTTGGGGCTCAGCGCCCCTAGTCGCACAGCAGTCGAGCATGACTAACGAAACATGGTGCTGTCATTGCTGCGGAGCGCCTGGCTCAACAGAAGTACAGTCGGCGGGGCAGGAGGAGTTGTTTGGCCTCACTGCGGCTGAGGACAGATCGAGGAGGTGGGGCGTTTCTGGGACGGGCGACCCTGGTGACGGAGAAGCGCCCGGTTCTTTTAGGCATGTGAGTGGGTGTGCAAGGGGAGGTTCTAAAGCTCAGCGACAGGCTCTTTCATGTTTCTGTCACCTGAACTTTTGTTGGGCTGCAAAACGCGAGTCTGCTGGCAATGATTTCTCTTCTTGTCAGAGTCATGCCCGTGCGGTGTGTTCTTTATCTATTGTCAAGAGCGTAGCGAAGGACTGTCCCCGTTGCAAGCGACAAGTTCTGCTGGAGGTTCTTCGTCTACCTTCTTCAAGCACGCCGTCAGGCAGGCGAAGGCTGGTAAGAGCTGCTCCGCAACAACCTGTGGGCTTTTGCACGTGCTGGGTGGATGCTGGGGGCGATCAAGGCCGAGAAAGTACGTCTCTAAGCGCAGGCAGTGGGCAGATGCAGGAAGCCCACAACGCTGACGAAGAAATCGAAAAAGTCATGCGGGCCAGTTTTCCCCGTGTTTTTGACGGTGCTGCTGAAGATCACGCGACACTTCTTTTGGGCGGTAGTAACGATTCTCGAAGTGATAATCTCGTGACCTCGAGATCTCGGGGTGGAGCAGTGTCGGACGCACGAGGACAGAGAGACCAAGGTAGAAGTCGGAAACCGGCAGAAGAAGAGGCTGACAGTGTGTGGTCAATGATGCTGATGGACATGTGATACTAGGACAAGAGGAGGAAAGGCTGCCGATGAAAAAACGATTGTCCGGCGGTCTAGCCCTGACAACTTTTCCGAATTCGTGTGTCTGCATAATTTCATTTCAGTACCAGCCCGGCAAAACAGCGATGCGCCTGCCTCACGTGAGCTATGTTGCGGATTCACTGAAGCAGTAGTTGACTTTAGGACTGTAGTGTTGGTAGAGTGGCGGCTCCACTTTGTTCCGGAGTGCTACAGGGAGCACATCGGAACCGTAGCCTGGTGGCAGCTCCCTGAGCTAATAAGGAAGAGGCGAGAGATAAAAAAGAAATGCCGTCGACGAGTACAGGGAGCACTGCTTTTGTTTTGACAACGCGTTCGAGCTCAGCTGAACGTGAGACACTTGTGAAATACGTTAAAAAGCAGAACACTTTTGGTTTGTTCTCGTGAGAGCATGGCGTAAGCGTCGGGACCATTCAGTCGTCTCCGGATACTGGTCTGACTGCTGGCTGCTACTCTCGGCAGACTTGTTTTGATGTGCTGCTGTCTGGGCTTTTCCATCATCCTCACCTGGGCTCTCTCTCCTGTCACCACTTCGTCGTAGGTGACGAGTAGTCCAAGATGAGCCGTAGGGTCCGGTTGCTCGGATCGGAAGGGAGGAATGTGATCGATGAGCCGAGCAGAGGCGGCGATTTCGACGTCAACCGGCGCGGCGCCCGACATCCTCGTGCTTGTAGAGGGATGGCAGTTGGTACCGCTCTGTGGCTGCCCGGCTACCCTCCACGATCGGAATGTAAACAGGCGCGCTGCTTGCCGTGAAGCCTGTGTGAAGAAGACAAACATCGGGTTTCGCTGGTCACGCTTGATGTGTTGTGTTGAGGAGTAGTGTAGAGACGAGCGGCTATCTCAGAGACGTCAGGGGGCTACCGCGGGTGATTGTGTAGCCAATATTGCGGCCGCAGCTGTTGCTTGGATGCATCACCGTGGAGCAGGGTTACCACTCGGCCGCGGCAGCCCCTGTGTGTCGGCACCTCGGTGGTAGGCATAATCTGTATCTTTGGGATACTCGGGTCAGTATCAATCATCAATACTCAGTTTGTAAAACTGCACGACGAAAGCGAGAAGTAGCAAGCTAGGGACCTCCGCTGAGGCAGGAGCGTGGTACACGTTGTGCTACATCACAAGACTGACGGTGTGCTGGAGAAAACGTTCTTCAGTGAGCTGAACGGTCTGCGGTGCGGTGAGCCGTAGCGGAGTCACCCATGGAGAGAGAGACGAGCCTACGGAGTTCGGGCAGGATGAGACATTTGGAAAGTGTGTCCAGAAGGCGCAGACGGCTCCAGCTAAGAATGTCGAGGCGCCTCTCAGCAGTCCGACAATTAGTGTCGGTGACAGTCTGCACGATACGAGGAAAACGCCCAAACGCGTCAAAGCAAAGAAGATGCCGTCGCAGCCGCCCACAGGCTTGTGGAGCCTTCCCGGAGTACTGTAATCTGCCTGTCCACTTCACAAGTGGCCTCAACCTCACTAGTACACACTGTAGTTTGGGTCCTTCTTTGTAGCCATGATAGCTATACGTCTGGGCTCGTCGGGCTAGCGAGTTGGGACACAGGGTGAGAATCGTAGTGTACGTTGTGTGCTCTTACCAACTGCGCAGCTGGTCTCCCTGTTCTGGTCGTGGGAGGGATCAGCGCAACCATTCAGTGTTAGACAAGTGCTGAGCATTGGCCAGCTGTGTTTCCTTTCAGCTATGTGATTCAACGCAGAGCAAGACCACCTCTTGTAATCGTTTGTGAAACTGTGACAGTTTGCGTGGGCACTTTTGTCACGGCCTAAATGCTAAACACCCCCCTCATCTCAGGCTCTAAGTCCTGGGGACTTTCTATGGCACATTTCGCGGTAGTCCTCAGTCCCTTCGTGCTACAACTGACTCCACATACCGCATGCACAGATTTACATGCGACATGGTTTGACGGGACACGGAGCATTCTGTCGCGGAGAAGTTTTAAACATTGAGTTTTTGTGAAATGTACTCGCGTTGAGTGTGTCGCTCTTGTCGGACCTGACTTTGGTCGCAGGAGGGACGGCAGAAGCAGCTGCGCCTCCCGACGCCCCCCTGCCTTAGCTCGCCACACTTGGTTTTCAGTAAATATCGCGACACCTTCACCGGGAGGTATGTGCTATCTCTCACGTCTTTCATTTCATTAAGTCGTGACGGCTGTTTGGGCTTGCGTGCGACTCACAGGGGAACCTGGATCCGCGCTCCGCCTGGAAATCGTGCCTGGGCCTAAATGTGGCGAAGTGGCCTTGAACAGCTTGGACTGAATACACTGTTCTCTTTCCGGCAGGAGAGTCTCTACATATCTATGCATCTGCCCCCCGTTCTGTACGGAAGAATAGTGCACAGGGGGAACGGAGCTAGCGTGGCCTTCCGGACCTTTTTGATGTTGGAAGTGAACTTGAGCATATACCTGTGCCACCAGTTCTGGTCGCAAGGCTGTGCGGGATTCTCGGGTCACTGTTTCCTAGCGTTCAGTTGGTCTTCTCCTGTGTGAGCTGCGCTTCTGGTCGAAGACAAGTTCCACCCAACGAGCACCGTGGCCTGTTCAGGGTAGCCGCTTGTGACCACGACCCCCTTGTCGAAGGGCTGCCCACTTCACCGTCCTCGTCTTCGCCTGTCGGGAGGAACTCGAGTGCATAGAACACCCAGGACAATGCAATAGCTCTTGGGAGCTTTCGGACGGCGGCATGCTTTATCCTGTGTGCCGCGACTAATGATAATTCGCTTGTCAAACGGACTGAACTTGTTCTTAGAGTGTGTCGTCCCAACGGATTTCTAATGCTTTCTTCTACACAGACTTACGCTAGCCGTAAAAGCAGTCAAGACTCGTGGAGGATCGTCCATCTGTACAGCAGTTAGGCGGCACGCGAAATAAGCGGTGGTCAGGAAGCCCTTGGCGTATTTGGATTCTCATGTGTCTCCTTGTCACTTCGACGTCAAGAGTGTTTTGGTAGGGGAGAGGTCTCTGTATCGGGCAAGATACAGATGTTGCGGGGTTTGGCAAACTCTGGTCGCTTTCACTCGAGTTTATCTGTTTGTCTTGAAGTACGGTTTCGGGCTGGCCTACATATTTCTTACTGGTCGCGAGGAAGATGACAACCGGCAGAGGGCAGCCGTACGGCCTCTACAAAGTAAAGCTAACCGACAGGCTCTTGCGCTCGTACGTCTCCTGGGGCTCAGAAACACTTGCACGACGTTTAAGAGTGACCATCTTCACCTTAACTAAGAACTCGTCGCATGTCCTTTCAGGTAGACGCCGTCTTCCCCGAGTCGTTACATGCACTCCGGAGTCCACGTACAAGTTTTCTGTGAGGTTTTCATGAGCCTGTTTTGCACGGACAGCGTCGCACGTCGTTACAGCATTTGTCCGCCACGGATCAGCTCCAGACTTGAGAGATACATAAGTGACGGCCTGTCCGTTTGTAGATGGATATTCACCAGCTGCTCGCCATTCTCCAGTAACGCTGCTTCAGCCGTGTGCTACTTCCTAAGACGCGCAGCGTAGCCGCAGGCGGGCCACTTCCTGCGGAGTGACAGGTCGCCATTCGGACTCTCTGTGGAGCACAGACTGAGGGACCAATTTTTTACAACGTTATTGTATTGGGTTTTCAGTGAAGCTGGTTTTGTCCCTTGTGGGGCTCTCGTTAGGTAACGCCCAGGCCTGCTTGGCGGTGGACCCCGGCTGCCTTCGAGACCACGCCAGGATACTCTGGCAGCGTGAATTTTCTTCTGTGGCCGAGGACACGAAGGTTGTATCACTTTAACTAGTGCATCTGGCGCTGGGAGTAAGATCTGCATTCCAGTTCAATGCGACTATTCGTTTTGCCTGCTGACCGCTCCTTAGGTTCAAGGTTTCCCGTAACTTTGACTGCTCCTTTCTTTGCCGGGCGAGCGAAAGGCCAGGATCCTTTTCTGGCCCTGACATTCCCGGCAAGACCCCCTCGTATACAACAAGTGTCGATCAGGAAGACCTGGCTGAAGACAGCTGGTGCATTACCAGTGCCGACTGGTCTCAAGATGGCACAACAATCGGCCTCGCGGTTTGTCCAAGGAGAAAAGAAGCGGAAGGGGCACCGCCCACGCAGGGTGCTGGAGTTCGTGAGGATAGTCCGTCAAAGGCAGAACGCGGAAGCAGCAGGTGGCGCGGTGGAGATGCGAATGGCTTAGAAGATCCGAGACGGGCAAAGGTTCTCCTCATTTCCGTGAAGACAGGAAGGTCAGTCTTCTTAACTTCAGGCGGGTGTTTGTCAGTTGTCGCGGACCGTTGAGATCGGTCGTCTTTCGCTTCACCTTTCGGCCGTTTCACGTAGCGACAGCCACACACCCTGCCCGGGAAACGAACAGGTGGGTTAGACCCGTGGTAGAGAGGGATGCCGGAGGTGTCGATCAAAAGCTCTGTGCAGCAGATTCAGTTGGCTTGTGCGTCCACTCTTCTGCAGTCGTACACCTGTCAGGAGACTCTTCTGCACTATTTTGTTTCTACTAACTGGAGAACTCACAAAGGCGTGGCTCCGGCGTGGGCGTCTCTTTGCTCGTCCTCTCATATAGCTTTCTTTGTTTACTGCGATCTTGAGAAAACACCTGTTCTACGTACTCACGGGAGACAGTCGACGCGAGGCATGAGCACTGTTGTTGGAGCATGACGCCGCGAGTGCCATTAGGAGCGTTTCAGCCGGGGGACAAGGCAGTGCGACCGTGGGGTCATATGGAGCCGACGCTGGCCGCAGCACATCCCCTTACAACAACACCGGTGTTACATGGCGTTCATATGTGTAAAAGTGTGCACCTACACCTGAAGACTAAGCGAAGTCCACATGACAAGGCCTTGTGTTCTGTACTACATTTTCTTTTTTTGCACAGATTGACCTACGTCAGGGAGACAGCGTGGCGCTTTATCGACGCTTTCCGATTTGTCAAGGGCAGCGCGCGCGAGTGCCTCATTGCTAGCAGTGACAGCGGATGTATGGACAGCAGCAGAGTTTCGCAAGTTTTACTAACTCGATTCTGCGCTGAGTTTAGAGGCTTGGCGCTTTGAGTTAACTAAGGGACATCTCGGAGATGAAGCTTCCTAACCCAGTATAGCCGTCGGAACTCTCCTCGTAGAGACTGTCTCCTGTATCAACATTGACTCCGGTTTCTCAGACACCCCGGAGTACATATTTTTAGTCCTATCTGGTGTCCGTGTTATCTTACAGACTGTCTACATATTCTACTCCGACGGTCTTCGGTATTTCGTCTTCTCGGATCGACGAGCACCATCGGCAGGACCACGCGGGTTTGCCGTACTATCCCGTAGCGACCCTGCAGACCAGCTTCCTTGTGTGTTGTGGCAGAGGGGCAATTATCAATTGCTGAGCATGTCTGTGCACTGGTGGCCTCATAACTGGCGAAGTATGGACGCTGAGGCTCCTCCGTGGTACTGCATTGGCTCCTGGCAACAAAGATGGTGAATCCATTGTACTGTTCCCTGTCTCCTTTCTATGCTTCTGTGCCGCACCAGATTACATCGCCCGGTGGTGCCTGGATGAAAACACGCTGCCCACTCATTACCCTCTTCCTGCTCCGTAAGTCAGTAGTCGGCGTACAAGTAGGACAGAGGAAGAATATTGTCCTAACTGTTTTCAGTTCTCGAGCGACGGGAGCTTGGAAATGCAACCTCTTTGTTCGGTCTTTCTAACGAACCCTCTACACGTCCTCACTAAAACCGGTCTGTGGTGTGTGTCTCTTTGTCTCCAGAAACACTCGGAAAAAAACTGCACTCTAATACACGCGTGTCACTCGGTTGTCTGCGAGTCTAGACAACACAATGAATACTGGTGCCCAGCAGGAATACTTTTTCTGGGCGCTGCTGCGACTTCATATTCCAGCGGCCCCCGCCGGATCGCGGGAGTGCTACATGAATGGAGTGTTGTCTTCTCAAGCCCGGCGTACGACGCTGCGTGCCAAGTTGTTTCACCGTCTGAAGTGTTGACGACCACGTAACTATCTCTTCTCGTTGCACTTCGCTTTTTACCAGTTGAGCCGTTTTTCATGCACCTTTGTGCCAAGCGCGTTTTGCGAGAGAGTGACGGGGAAGGTTCCTCAGCGGCAACGCAGGGTATGCCAGATGGACGCGAC
>NW_027154035.1:0-6084 GCF_002600585.1 Cystoisospora suis
CAGGATTCGTAGATCCTGACATTTGGTCAGTTGATTTACGAGTACTCTCCGTGTTACGCACGCGCGGTTGCGGCGACACCGAGATAGGCACGTCTGCTCACACGAGACGCCACAGAGGTCTTCGTACACTCCTTTCGTAGTCAGGAGTGGCTCTCCTGACAGGATCAGTGATCCGCAGCCACCGGCCAGCCTTGGGCCACGTAAGGATTTCTTCCCGTGACCAGGCGTGGCTTTTTTGATTCGCTCCCGCATCATCGCTGCTGCGCGGTATTTACCGGTTCTGCTGTTACGGCCACCAGCGGTTGTTTACCTGCTGACTCCCGGGGCGGAACTTGTAGTAGTCGTCACGAGCGACACCTGGTGACAGGGACTTTCGTAAAAGAGAGGACTGGGGCTAAAGGTGCGTCAGCCTGCTGCGTTGATCCGGGAGGAACGAACTGAGGTTGACGTCCTAGCGGGTCGAGAATCTCCGGGTACTAGTGCCGTACTAGAACACCCCCGCCCCTACGAGGCTCAGAGAATGCGAACCCACTTGACGATTACACCCTGCACAACTTCGTACCTGCCCTTGACGCTGAGACAGTTTGGTAGAGACGGAACCTCTTCCGACGTATGGAGTAGCCAAAAGGTGGCACCTCGAGGTGGGAACGCAGGTTTACGAATGTGACTACAGGCGTTCTTCATGCACATTTAACGCAGCCTCTGCGCAGCACGGACGCTGCATCCGTGAGAGCGCATGCATGAGATTAAGTACGCATGCCTCCATTGCACAAAGATGAGGAAGAGTAAGGATCCTCAAAACAGTTCGCCTCCCTGGAAGCCTCACATTGCTTTCGAAGTACGGCAACCGTGGAAATGCGCGAAACTCACCTGTCTGAGTTGTTCCACAGCAGTGCATAGCTGTCAGGACCGACTGGCTCCCATCTGCTCGGCCTCTGAATGCTCAACTGAGTCCAGCTTTCAGAAGCTGGATCTACCGCCATTGACGGTCCGTCTTTCGAAGTGTAATGTTATCCAGCACCCGACCCTCGCCTTTCCGGCGTGCCTCGGACCTTCTTCGTGTCGCCCGAAGAACTCTCTGATACATCGTCAGTGCTGCTGAATGTGTGGCTTCGTGTGATGGCGCGCGTGTGCCCTTGACTGGACGCACGGGCACCGCAATCCGTGCAGGGGTGTATGCATTCTTCCTTGTTTGCAAGCCAGTCGGACGTTTTGCTTTTCACCGAGAAAAGGGAAAAGTAGTGTCCTCTCACAGGTGCCGCAGTAAATCAAGTGCATGCAGGTCGGCCCAGACGCTGAATCCGTTCAAAACGCGCCGTAGCTACCCCCGGTGGCACGGTCAGAGTGGCTTCGGCCTGTGAAGCCTCTCTGCGTAGCGTGTGGTGGTCAGTTGGCCGCGGCTGGCGTCCGGCGTTTGTCAGTCGTTGTCAAGCGCGGAGTCGGCACTCGGCTCTACCTCGACATGGGAAACAGCTGGACGTCGATCTGTTTTCAGATGTGAGGGGTCTATCTGTCTCAGGACTGGAAGGGAGGTTTCTCTGTTCCGTGCAAGAGTGGCTGCCTGGAGAGTGTTTACTTCCCTGTTGTTCGGCTAATCTGGAGGCTTGGCAGTTGTATGTTTCTTGGGAGACGCTATGCTTTTTATCCACGAAGAAAACTCACTACAGGGCGAGTATGGCGAACTATGGCGGTCATCGTGCGAGGAAGGTGGTGCAGAGATCTTTACTGCTCTGGAATTGCCGGAGACCTCCAAATTGCTGCAAATCCCCCCAAACCCGATTTGAATGCAATGAGTGTCACTGGGCGGGGTGTCGACCTATTGTCCTCCCTCGGAGCTCGCCTGTGCAAACCTCGTCAGGAACCGCAACAAAGCCATGCGTTCCGGCTTCCGAAGAGCTGTGACCTTGGTGCTGGCGCTAGTATCCTAGTCTTCGAGAGAAGAAATCTGCTGTACTCCGAGCCGGAGCGACTTTTGTTGGACATCCCGTCACCGCGGCCACTGTTTGCAGCCAAGCGTACACAACCTAAACCATTCAATCCATTCACTTGGAAAGAGAAGGTGGCCCCTTGTCGGCGTGCTTCATCTTCTCCAAGGACGTGTTTTGCTGGGACCGCTGCCCGGGATCCGCCTTTCCCTTTTCTTCTCTTGAGAAAATCGTCGTCGCGCCGTAGCCAGTTTGCGGCGGGAGGGCGATTCTTCGGGTGTCCGGTGGTCCCAGGTGGAGCTCCTACCGTTGACCCAGGGGGGCTTCCTTCTTTTGGTTTGCCGTTGTTCAGTTGTCATGCTCGGGTGCTTCAAAAGGAATGCTTACCTCTTTGCTTCTGCACACGAAACGACCGCAGTGCCACAGCTCTCTGCGACAGTAGTGTCCGCTTGGCTCAGCGGGAATTTCAGGGTGGAGGAGGGCCGTACTTCAGGGTTTCACGTGCACAGTCACTGAGACCTCCTGGGAGAGGAAAGTTTGACGGTGTTAGCGTGCTTGTGCTGCGACAGGAAGCAAAGGACCTGCTTCGACAGATGCAGGACACGGTCGAGTTCTCACCCGACCATTCTCAGTCTACTTTGTCTAACGAGGTGGATAGCCCATCTCAAGCGCATAATGAGATCTCCACTATTTTGGAAGCATCGGGGATAGTAAGGGATGTTGGCGTCTCGGTCGCGCGAAGTCACCAGGAGATTCCTTCGCAAACTTTGACTTCTTCAACTTGCCTAAGGTCACAAAAAGGGCAGCCGCTGGGGTCTCGCGGGGAAGTGGACGCCGCAGGTTCGATTATGCTCCTTTCAGACCGTTTACACGGCGGATTCTATCGGCAGCATGAGAGGCGGTTGATGGTACACATCGCGCGGCCACTGGTCCAAGGTAGCGGCCGTATCGCTTCAAAATTTCCTGCAGATCCGAGAAATGCCATACAGAGGGCCGAGGGTCGAGGACTACGCGAATCACCATGTCAGCACAATGCGAAAGACAATGTGGGAGATAAGAGTTCTCGTATTTTTTCTAGAAGATATGCTTGTGTCGAGAGAAACGAGGAGGGGGGTTCGGAGTCACAGGCGCCACCGAGGTGGGATCATGATACTGCCAGAGGTACTAAGGACACCTGGGAGAAAGAGGCGATGGCAGCAGCGTGGCGCCGTGTAGAGAAGGCAGTCAGGGCCGTGGAAGCCCTTCAACCGAAGATGGCATCGGCGGCGGAGATCGCGGAAGTCGCGCGCCTCTGCCGGGAAGCATCGGCGGCGGTTCGCGGCACATCGAAGGCGAGCGAGGATTTTATGAGGCCACACGCGAAAGAGGCAATTGGGGTGCCTCTCCGCGTGCAGGTCACACTATTGAGTAAGATGTTTGAGGAATCGCGTACTGTTCACTCAGCCGCCGCGTGGGCAGTTGCTGCCTATCCGGTCGCCTGCGACGATGCCCCGCTGCAGTCAGATTGTGTGTCCTAGCCGTGCAGTATGCTGTTTCTGCGTGACGCCAGAGTGGGTCCTTGAAGTGAGCATGCGTACTTGATTCCTGGCTTGCGACCGTAGCAGCGTACCCACTACCGGAAGGGCTGATGTTTCTCTAGAATATACGCCGACAGAGGGCGTGGTTCTATACAGCAGGTGGTGGCGGAGAGACGTGAAACTGCCCGTCTACAGCCGAGAGAGAGGGGGCACAGTTTACGGGCGCGACACAAGCTAGTGAAGAACTGTCTTTTGTGGGCTGGGTTCATGCAGTCCAGATCTCTACCTGGAGCCTGCATCCACGTTCCCGTATCGGGTGCATGGAACCGTAGAGTGCATGGCTTTGTTCAGCGGGTTGCCGCCGCGTAGAATACGCGTATCGTGCACAGCTCAGTCCTGATCCACAGCCATGAAGGGCCGGACCGCTCCAGGGACGGCAGATGACCGTTCTGGAAAGGGAACCCACGCTGGGTCCGAGTGTTCTGTCACCTTTATCCCACGGTGTGTGAGGCGACCAATGCACTCTTTCAGCCCCGGTGTTCCATGCCGCGGTACCTCTTTCTCTGAGGGACTCTGATACCTGGGCGTGTGGACCGCCAAGGTTAGGAGACGGGAGACGGAGATCGCACTGATGTGTCGCCATCTTTCATCGTTGCCTGTCCCTGTACCTTCGACGTTCTCTGCGTACCCACAGAAAAGATGACTGCAGTCCCAGGATGGTGCTTGCCCCGAAACGAGTGTCATGTGAAGAGCTTCTTCGAGAGCTTGCACCGCGGTCTCCTGGACGCGGTTGGGAATCTTCAGCTTCAACTCCAGCTCCTTAGTGCGCAGACACAGAAGCTTCAGGGGCAACCGGAAGATGCCGATGCCTTGTCTTTTTCTACTGACATGAACAGCAACGCGTCGTCTTCAGAGGAATTCCTTGTCAAGACGGAGCTGAGGAAGGCAGCTCAAAAAACGCTCTGGCAGCTACGGGAGAGCTGCGTAGCAATGCGCAATCACATCGTTACCTGCATGTGGGCATTCTGTGTTCTTGGCATCAGAGCGAGACTTCAGATCACCGTCCCCGTTTTTGCTAAGCTGGTGCAGGTTCAGAAGGAGCTCCGGAACGAGGCTGCGAAAACCGGCCTTCGTGAAGCAACAGATGCAGCAGGAGCAGTGTTCGCGCGCGGACTATTTAAACGGCTATTCAACCAAGTGAGCTCGAGGGAGGACGACGTGTTGGAAGCCCTCCTAAACTTGTTGTGCTCTCTGGTCGTCTGCGGTGACGTGCGGACGGCAAGAAAACTCAATACTCGTTCTTCCCGGGGAGCCGATTAGAGTGGCCGAGTTGAAGCCGGTACCGCATTGTATTAGAATTGCGAAGAGCTCTCGCAGCAGTCTACATATCTCTGGGTGGATCAAATGCGGATGCGGTCCTTTTAGTTGTTCGAGACGCTGCCTTCCAAGGCCTATTGGCAGGCGTCGCACAAGTAGATCGCAGACTGCCCAGATAGGCAATGACATTCAGCGGTATACACACATCCTCGACTTTCCTGTCACGGGCGCTGAATCCACTTGTGGTCAACTGTTCACGGGGACGCTTCGGAACTAAACTTGGGTTTGGCGCCGGCCCGAGTAGAGTAAACCTGCTCCTCTCCCGGACTGGCTTCAATACCATTCTAAAGAGTTGTCACTAGCGGAGGCGGCGAGCTCTGCTCCGAAGAAACACCGTTTACGAGTTGTAGCTCTAAAACGCTCGTAGCAAGTTTTTGCTCCTTCTCGCCGCGTGCCTGATTCTTCAGGAAGACATCGAATGCCTCGTTGCAGTCTTGGGCTACACTCGGCGTGCCCGGTTACCGGGCCAGGTACAGAGCCTGGTGAGGCTCTTGACGCAGGACGACGCGGAGCTTTGTCTCGCAGATCTTTCCGCTGACGATCTTTGGTAAGAAACCGGCCTTCTGGAAAGATAGGACTCCGACCGGCCCAGACAAATATACAGCTGTTGCTTCCATACAGAGTTTTGGTGGCGTCGAGGGAGCTCCCATTATGTGTCGTGCTACGAGAGGGGTGCCCTTAATTATGGTCCACGCGTCCTTCTTCGACGTC
The DNA here is from genome assembly GCF_002600585.1 of Cystoisospora suis. Taxonomy (NCBI): domain Eukaryota; phylum Apicomplexa; class Conoidasida; order Eucoccidiorida; family Sarcocystidae; genus Cystoisospora; species Cystoisospora suis. The sequence goes on from NW_027154035.1 coordinate 5,531, forward strand.
GTGCTACAGCCCTCCCTCCTGCATTCTGTGTCAGTATGCTCACTGTCCCGTTTCGGCACTCCGGACGACGAAATCCCCAGACAAAGCTGCGCGCATGCCGCCGAAATACGCGCACGAATCCCGCGGCCCACAGCCAGCGGGGCGCGGCCGCAGGCGGGCTGCTTGCTGGAGTATTCCCGACTGTCTCATGACGAATGAAGTTCCCATGCATACACTTTACTGGCGGCCGCGGCTGTGGAGAGCACCTCTTCGCTAGAACTTCATTCGTCAGAAATGGCTAAACAAGTACTGTCCCTCCCCCCTCCCCCTCCCTCCTTTCACGTGTCCATACCGGTGACCGCCATTGCGGGAGCACGCTGAGACTGTCGCAACAGTGTCTGCGCAGATATATAGCTTCGGGTAGTGGGCGTTGGCCGTCCGTCCGTAGTTCTTGCGTTGTCGGCGGCTGTGGAGAGCACCTCTTCGCTAGAACTCTAGTCGTCGGAGATGGCTAAACACCTGCTGTCCCTTCCCCTTTCTCCCTCCCCTCCGTTCACGTGTCCATACCGGTGACC
>NW_027154035.1:6125-31541 GCF_002600585.1 Cystoisospora suis
GGCGTTGGCCGTCCGTCCGTAGTTCTTGCTTTGTCGGGAAGAATCGCTTTCAGGTTTGTCGTAGCACAGGAGCCTACACGCGATTCTTACATTCAGTCATGCCAGGCTCCGCACGGCTGAGCCCGAATCTTTTTTTTTGGGCGGGGGACCGTCCACGAGTGCGCTGATTTATGTGCTTAAGTCAGATTCAGTATGAGCTGCAACAGTCTCTCGGGGAGTGGAACACCGCGTCTGGAGCAGTTCGTGAAGACCAGACGGTATTGATTCAGACGCTTGTTCGGAAAACAACTGGCACACCTGACCGGCTGCCATCAGCCGCGTATGCAGCCAGGGCTGCCGTGGCCCTCGCGACTTACGACGGAGCTCAGGCTTGGAAAGCTAGGGAGATTGTACTGAAAGTAAGATGGGAAGAAGGGCTGGTACACGGCCTCTGCTTTATGCGTGGACGGGCTTCCCTCGTGTGGGTCGTACTGGTCCGTTTTACTTGCCGAACCACCGATGAGACTTTCCTGTTGACGTCATATTTGTGTCGGAGTCCATAAACATGTGTGAGCGGCTGAGCCTGCTTGCACCGATCCCAATGTAATGTCACTGGTGTTTGCAGGCTCTGGCTGCGGATCCGTCTGCAATGCAAGACTCACTGGTGGGTGTAATCCCAACTCTGCGCCTCCTTGCACAGCACGGCCTGAAACGAGAGAGTCTCTCGCGGGAATGCGGGTTGACAGTTGAGAGCCTGCAGAAGCTTTCGAGAGGACTGATGGACGTTCTGAGGGAGCATATGGACGACTTGCTCCCGGCGGAGGTACGTTATGGGTCGTGCGTATCCGCTGGTGTTCACGGCATACGCGCAGATACGAACACCGCTTAGGAGTCTCGATCGCTGAAGCGGGAACGAAGTTTACGCAGTTAGTGCCGTATGCGCAAGACAGTTCAACCTGCGTTCTAAGAGCCCGTGCTGCTTTTGTAGTCTTGATATGGCAGCGTGCAAGTAACCTGTTTATTCGTCACGACGTCGTGCAGCGACGTCGCAGATCCTGACTCCCGGCTCCGGACTAGGTGCATACAGTAGGAGCGGGAGCGCGGGCGGTCACGGGTGAATCCACGTCACTGCAGGGTCATGCCTTGCTTGTCATTCAGTCGTCAATGTTGCTTGTCCTCGATCAGCCATACAAGCTTACTGCAGCTGCATCTTGCAGGGCAAGGTACGAACAGGGCCAATGGTTGGCGTGGCTCCAGGGGTAGGAAGACGATCTTGAGACCAGGCTAGAAGCTTTAGCTCGTCTGTTGTCCCTGCCGGTTCCGTGCCTCCTCTTTGTCTTGTCACGTCTAACTGCTGTACCCCGCTCCCAAGTGCGGACCGTTCTCCCAATGCCTGCGGCGTGCAGCGGACTTCGCCGCTCTCTGTGTTGATAATGTTGCCGATGCGGAAATTGTATTTGCTGGCCTGGAAGCGTTCGCAATTGCGTGCCTTTCCGTACCCTCGCGGTTGTCTGAACTATATATACATCTCGTTCGCTCACACTTTTGCCCGGTACCCTTGCCTTCGGCGTGGTACTGCTCTACACTTGACTGTTTGCTGGTGGATGTGCCGGCTACCGCGTGTACTGCATTCTGTGCAACAGGCGTGTGCTTGCGTGGCGGGCTGCCATAACAAGTTCAACCGGAGTTAGGTGTCTGCCCATGTCGTTCAGGCTTTCGCTCTGGTTGTACCCTTGGATACCGCAGCGCTGGAGAACCCTCTGTATTCCCGATCCGCCACAGTGGCAGCTGATGTTGGTGCAGGGTACTCACCTTGTGGACTTTTGGCCAGCCAGCCCTGGATAAGCAACGAAGACCGTGCAGATCTGCAAGAGCGTCTGCTCCGCCACATCGCCACGAAGGTGCGTTCTAGAAGCGAACAGCGGAACGTGTAAATGGTGTGGCCTGTCTCCGTCGGGATGCCGCCACCCTCCACCGAGGTCCTGCCCCTTGACGCATTCCCACTCCAGCGCGACGGCGGGGAGAAAGGCTTCTGCTTGCAGAGATGAAGCGCTGCTGTCCTCCTGTTGTGTCTCCTGCTGCTGAATGCGTTAAGCACTTGCGGAGCATTCCGACAGGAGGTCTCATCGAAGTTTTATGCGCCATAGACTTGCGCCAGTTGCTTGCGGCGGACCAGCCCACTGTCGCGCTCTTCACGCGGGAACTCATTGTAAGCCTTCAGGATTTCATGCATCACCAGCAGGAATGGCGCCACGTGTCTCTCGTCCTCTCGAGAAAAGTGCAGTGTCGAAGTGTCTTGCGCCGCGATTTTCTTCGATGCCGGGGACTCTTAAAAACAAAAGTCTGATGCGCCCTTCGAGTTCTCGTCTGTCACCCTGAGTCCGCCCTCAGTTTACACTGTGTGTGTTTGGAGTGTGTCCGCGGCACAGAACACTCCGTCTGAGCAGGCAGCGTTGGTCTGTGGGCAGAAGCAGGCCAGGAGTTCACGCCGCGGCTTCACGGCTCGTAGTTTCTTACGAGATGCTTTCGGGGTTACGAAGATATGTCATATGTGTACTGGGCAAATCGTGAGCCCGAGCACTTTGTCATCAAGAGTAGGTGTTACCTGCGACAGTGGAGTAAACCCGCACCGTTGTCTTCCTGCGTTTCTTTAGCGCCCGCTTTCCTATTTTGTGGCAGGTGAGGCGCCGCCCGGGAGTGTCTTCGGACGCAGTCTTCGAGACACTTTTTCGTTCCCAGTGTTCTTTTTATGTTTTTCCCACATTGCGTGTCAGTCTCGGTTCGGCTCTGGGTGAGTGTTGCTTGGTGCCTACGGTAGCAGGGGGTAAGGTCACACCCCAGAACTGTCTGTTGTTCTCTTTGCAAAGCCGTCCTCCGACGGAGTTCGTATGTGCTTGCTCGTCTCTGCCTTTTTGAGTACAGAGCCGCAGTACAGAACTGTGTATTCCTCGCAGCCTCCGTGGGACGCTCCGTCTCTTCCTCGTTCAAAGGCAGCTTAACGTCCCTGTTCCCAAACTTACGGAAGTTCTCACAGTCTGCATTCTCAGATGCGCAGCTGTCGCAGAACAAAGCGTTGCTTCCCTGCGACAGCGCGAGGCGAACGATCTGTCGACCCGTGCAGAACTAGTTCTTTCTCTCGATGAAGTACATGCCGTTGCCGATGCCGTCGAGGACCACAACACTCTCAACGATCGTAGGCTGCATAGATCGATTGCCTGTTGGTTGAGGTCGAGAGACGAAACCGTAGTTTTCAGACACATCAGTGGGCCTCGGGCGGGAACCCGGGAACGATGTCTCACTCCTTTGTATAGCAGGCACAGCAAGTTGATCCTGGCCTTTTCCCCTAGTTGCGCTCCGTGGACGGGACGCACGTCAGCCTACTCCGCGTCGGGTGCCTGGACCAAGGATCTTCAGCGAAGAGGAGGGCACATCGTCCATCTCCCACTGTTCAGAGCTCGCTAACGTGTGCTGCGGGACTCAAGGTAGCGCAGGCGTCGCGCGTGCTATTGTCCCATACAGCCTGTCATCCCTTCAACAATCGTTCATCCGTTAGTGTGTCCAGAGTGTCGTTTTCCTGTCTTCTTTGTGGATTCTACTCTTTAGTTCTGCCCGCAGCTTTAGCGCGGCACCTGATACTCCAAGTTCCGAACAAGGAGAATGACGGCAATGCGCTCTACAGCCCCGGCCACGGCCGGTGTCCAAACTTCTTCGGATGGGCGGGAAAACGGGGAAAGCCGGGTGCCGCAGCCGCGCTATTTAGGCAAAACAGAACAAGTGCGGTTGGAGAGGAAAACTGCGGTGGGCAGCCTCCTTTGCGGGAAAGCGCAGAGGCTCTGGGGAGAGCCAGTTGGCTACGAGCTGCGTCCAGGGTCCTGTTTCAGGCCGTAGACACAGACACTTGCTTTCCAGAATTCAGTGACACGGTAGGTCGCCTGGCTCCTCACACAGAAAAGGTTTTCTTCAAGATCCGGTGTCAACCTGTGTACGATACTTCGTTTCGTCGGTGAGCCTCGTGGCAATTCCTCGCGGCGTGACGCCGCTCCGAAGTTGGGCAACCGATGCTGTTATGGGTGCTCCGGGTAACTTGTGACCACCACACAAGGTGTCTTCTCCAGTTCGAACGGTGCGCGCCGCGAATTATGCGGATGAGTTGCGCCCGTGTCTCTTTGGTCAGAGGCGCGCCTGGAATGCGGCAGAGTGAAACATCAGTGTCGATTGGCTGGCCGAGTGGGGACCGGAGAGGGGTTGCGGCGTGGTCCCGCCGGTTCTTTCGTCTTCGGCCCAAGAAGCAATCGGGACCTGAGTGAATTTGCACGTTTCTTGAGCTGTTCGTGACGCACACTTTTATGTCAGCGAGTGTGTCTGCACCACGGGTGCGCGTGACTGTTCTTTCACCTTTTGCTGGTCCGAGACGGAATGCACAGTCGGGAAGTCGCAAGACGCGCACTTTGTACAAAGCACGTCCTGTGGGTCACGACGACATAGCCTCGTCGAGATGATCGGTCCGGCGCCTTAACTAGTTAGACGCAGGACAGCCGCTACGTAAACCATAGTTGAACCATCCTCATGAAGGCCTGCAACGGAGAGGGCCGAGTGACGCGCCCAGAGCGCCCCCTGTATACAGCGGTTGAGCACCAGCTTGTCCGCACTACTCAGGTGCAGTGCTTTGGCGGGATTGTTCTGGGCCCGCCGTTCCGTTCTCGTGTGTGTGAAGGTCATGCAGCAGCTCACAGAAGCTGTCCGTCACGTGAGAAGTCAATGCACGAAGGGGAATTCGCAGGCAGCGGGTCGCATGCCGCCGGGTTGTCGGGAATCTGATCGGGGAACTCAGGGAAGACATCCACTCTGTCTTCCGGACTCATCCAGAATCCGTTCGGACACAGCTCTAAATCCTTCTACGCAGCCGCATGTCGGAGGGTCCGAAGACACAAGTGCGTCAGCCCTGCGTTTTCCCTCCGACGCTTCGGATGACAGTCGTCCCGCTCGCGTCGAGACAGCCGTCCCATCTCTGACGAGGGGGCCCGAACTGGCAGCTGCGAGCGCGAACTCTTCTCGAAGTTCTTTGCCACTGCCGGGGCCACAGAGACTCAATCCTCGGTTCGACCAGTGGGCTTCGCTAAGCGCAGATCATGTCGTCGAGCTTCTCTGGAGCTTGTGCTTCCTGCACTATCACCAAGTCGATGACAACTTCGCCACGTGCGCCGATGAACTTGTCAGGGCTGCGTTTGTCCTCCGGGATGCCGCCGCGAGACAGCTAAAGCGCGGCCGATCCGCCCTGCTCCTACGACACGTAAGTGTCGCTGAACGGTGCAGTGGAATGTAAGCGCTGGACTGCGAGCCGCCTTCTGCTGGAAACCAACATGGAAATCTGTGTGTTCATACGCGTGCTTGGAACGCGCTCTCCATTACTAAGGCGTCCTGCAGCATCGTGTGCGTGCCGGTTCTCGCTTCGCCGAGCGCAGCCCTGTCTCGGCGATCGTGCGTTTCTCTGTAAGGTCTGTGGATGGCGGCTGTGGCGTATGCCGGAGAGCGCAGTGTGTTGTCTGGTTCCGCTATCAGGTAGCGGAGAGACTCGAAGCCGAGCTTCCCACGACGGGAGGCATGAGAGACCTTTCGGATAAGACCCGGGAGCTCCTTCGTCATACGGCCCAAAGCAAAACGGGTGCCAACGGGTGTGTGAGCGAGGAGTCTCGGCTGCAGCCAATTCCGGGAGAACTTTCCTGTCCCCAGGAGTAAGACACTTCCCTTCCGGACAAATGTACTTCCGAGATCGGATCTGGCAAATACGGGTGCTGAGTAGCGCAGGCTTTCACGAACCCGGACTCGAAGAGGGCTGTGTTCAGGGAGGGCTCGTCTGTTGTTGCCTGGCCTCAGCTCGCAATCTCTGATGTGGTGCGATTTGTGTTCAACAGGTTAGGTGTCCGCGTGGCCAAGCAAAATCGCCCGTTCCAGACTGTTCAGCCGGACATACTCGTGGCTGCTTCAGACGACCACCGGAGATTCCTCAATTGTTATTCTGGCACAGAGTACTTCTCATCGGTAAAAGAATGCTCAGTCGGCTATCCAAATCCTGCGGCCGCCTCCTGTGGCAACAATGACACCGCTCACGCGAGCCTGTGGAAATCGACGACAAAAAAGAGACAGTCTTTCAAGGTAGTCGAACACTTGTTGACGGGGGGAGTATAAGCTTTTCACCTTCATGGGTGACCGGCTGGAGTTATAGGTGGTCAGTAGGCGGCCCGGGCGCGGAATGACTCGGTGCGAAGGCGAGATTTTCTTTGAATCCGATGTAGTGATATCAGACGCAGCACGTCGCTGTGATCCTAACTCGCGCGAGCAGAAGTATGCAACCGGCGAAATGAGCCAGTGGTGTTGGCTGTCAACAGGACTTGACTCCTGGCATGGGAGCGCGGGCCCTGCACGTTCTCACTGAGAGCCCCTGCGACGTACAGTGTCAGGGCGTAGGGGCGAAGACGAGCAGGTGGTGGCGGTTTGGTGAAAATTCTCCAAGAATATTGCGAGTTCAACGGAGTCGCGACAGCATCTTCGAAAGACAGGCGGCCCGGAGTGCTTTTGCTTCAGCAAGGACAGAAAATGTACGTGCATAGTCGCCCGTCTGATTCCAGCCGTCGCAGCGCCACATGAGGGGGCAGACAGTGAACTAGCACACCGATTTGGGTGAAGTGCCTCGATAGCCGCTGACCTAAGACGCCATAGGGACGAGCCCATGTGGCTTACTGGCCCTCACTTCAAAGGAAGCATGGCGCCGACTGTTCAGTGTACTCTGCGATTGTGCCTCTGTCCGGTACTGCAGAGAGCCTCAATTCTGTGTCGGATCGGAGTGTCTTGCCCAGGAAAAATAGAAGAGACAACCACGAAGCAGTCTCGGCGTAGTGGGACCTCAGTGAAGGGTCCACTGGTCCGGTTTGCATTTCTTCCTGTCGAGCTCAGGTTGTATCCCACAACAGGGAGTTCTCTAACGTGGTAAGGTTTACCTGTATCTTGTTACCGACAGCCACGTTGGACACAGCTTGGACTGAGACAAGTTATGGAGCCGGCAGGAGTTCTAATACATATTTCCGTGCAGTGATGTCGCATCTGAGACCCGCAACAGTCCAGGCTTTCAAATTTAGCTTGAAATTCGGTGTAGTGGGGGAACTTTTGTCCGGCTGTATGTGTGGTGAGTCCTGCGGGCTCAGAACACCGCCCAGCGCCTGTGTGCCGCATGACATAAATCAAAGGCCTGAGAAACAAGAAGACTAAGGTTCCAGGGATATGATGTTGGTGGCGTTCCTTCGACCCCGGGTTTCAAGGGTCGAAGGAACGCCACCAACCTCGTGTGCCTAAATACACCGGGACTGCGCATCGAGCCAATGCGGGGAGCGTCCAGTTTTTTCTGAGCTAACGGCGTACGGTTCAGGGTTACCCTAAATCCTGGAAGCGTAGGTCGATGAATTCTGGCATTAGAAGTAGGGTCCGCGTGCTTCGTTATTGCGGCGATGTCGAGTGAATGTCTTGGGTAATACCTCTAATGCGATGCGGGCAAACTTTTTGATAGGGATGCGATTCCCGGACCGGTTTCGCAGAGACGATTTGTGCACCTCGCGCAACTATTGCGATGCATCATCGAGATGTGAACTTCATGTTCTTGAGGTCGCGACAGACCGCTTTTCCAGGTCTCCGAGTTCACCGTTCAGGGCACGGCTGGTCGCCTTGGAGAGGTACCGGCGGCCTCTGCGGGACCGCGCTCCACGTCTGATGAGGCTCCACGTCACTGCTCTACGCTTCGCGAAGTGGAGTGGTGGCCGTAGACTCAAATACTGTCTCGCGATATTGTGAGCAGAGAGGTCTTACGTGTGCGACGAAACGGGGGGGGACAAAGTTAACAGGTCAGCGACCACTAATTTAGGGGAGACACGTTATCCGGACTGATTTGACCCATGGGAGCGTGTATGGCAACAGCGCACCGGTCAAGGTCCCCACCGACGCCACTTTCCAGGGAGAGAACCTCAATAACTGCCACTCAGTTCCGCCGAGTGATAACACTCCCCGCAGTGTGGACTTTCTACCGCACACTTTCTCGCTGTCTCCCGCGATGCGAAAACAAACATGTTCCTTCGAGGGTAAAGGAATAGCCGAATGAGGGTCGCTGTCAGACAGAGGAGCTAAACCAGGAGCCGATGGTTCCGAAAAGCCGAGTGTTTTGCGGGGCATCTTCATCAGTGCCGGCGGAATGAGTCGACCGATCGGCGTTTTTTTTTCGCTCGTGTTGTTTCTTGTTTTGCCTTTCCTCTTTTTTGTGAGACTTCTGAAAGCAGTAAAAAAGCACATCGCTGCTTCCATTGGCTGACCCGATTGGGTGGTTGGCAGAATCTTGACCATACACATGCAGGGATCAGTAGGCGCGAGCTTTCGTGGGCTGCGGTGGCTGCCTAAGCCGTGTCTGTACTCCTCAGCGCTGGTGCTAGTATGTAGCTCCGACGGGTGAGTAGTGCAGCGGAGCTGCCGGCCTTCACCGCAGATGCGGTCGCAGGCCTTCTCAACCCCTCTAGGCACGCTCTCCGCGAGAACTCAATCCGAGAGAAAGGGGAGGCTCCCCGCTGTTGCCAGCTTGAGGAGGGGCAAGTGGAGTGAACAAGACCGCTGATGCGAAACCCGGTGGGTGCGAAAGAGCATATACGAGGCTAATCGCAGAGAGCGAATCTGAGGACACCGCAGGCTGCGAGAGCAACCACGCAGGACGACTCAACAGATAACACGCCGAATATGTCGGACAAATTCCCCGTCCCCATATATCCTGCTCGTGCTGACAGTAGGCATTGACTGCACTGCTTGGGTTACTCCACGATGTCTCACTTCGTCTAAGCGACCCGAGCTGTTACTGACAAACTTGAGTCGAGGCGTAAGTAGGGTCGGCACTGTCTCCGGGCAGGTAGAGTGGGGCCGGAGCGAGGGTGCTCAGGAAGGTCCCTCGAGTGCCTCCCAGCTCAACTGCAGGCGGATAGCACGGACCCAACATGGCGTGAGCTCCCGTGTGGAATGCGGTCCCGCTCGCCTCGGAGTCACATGCGAGGCGCCCGATACGCCCGGGTAGTAGACTGCATCCGCAACCCATAGCTCAGACTGTGGATTCGCGCGAAACAGGAAGCTGGCTCAGTCCCTACCTTCCGGCCTTCATGGTCGGCAGAAGCCTCAATTTCCCAAGTCGTGGATGACTCTGCAGCAGCGGTTATTCCACTGGAGCTCCCAGGTGCGCCTTCTACGGAGGCGCGGCTGTTTCTGCTCCTGTTTTTTGCTCTTTGTTGCTGGTTTACGCGGATGAATTCATCAAGAAAAGGCTTCGTCATTTGGTACGTGTTGAAGACATCCCGCGCCACTGCAAAGAGCAAGTTGTCGTTCGGGGTGTTCTCGACTCCTTTCAGCACATCGTACACGCCTATGCGTGTGTCGTGACTCTCAGGGATGGTCAAATCCAATGAGGGCAGCCACGGATCCTTCTCGGATCCGAGGGGCGATGGCGGAGGTGAGTTCCCAGCTTTATCCCCCCCTCCCCCAGGCGGTGTTGCGGACAAGGCTAGAAACGGTGCAACAAACGCACTTGTCCCTGCTGGTTGTAAAAACTGAGCGAAGACTTCGGAAACGAGAGTGCCAAACAAAACTCCCGAAGCAAGTACTTGAGCGATAAACATAGCAGATAGAGGACGCATGTGTGTATGCTCTCTCAGTCGCCACGTGAACGGCGACGCTCTTTTCGTGCTCGGACAGTGAAGATGCATTTTGCGTCCAACGTGAAGGGCTTCTTTGTTGACCTTCGGGTCCTGGAAAAAAAGACAAGGACCCCGTGGTCCCTCAAAGGGGCTGTGCGGGGGACGCTAGGTATTAGCTTTGATGGTAAGAGGCCCTACTGAGTCACGGGCGAAGCTCGTGGTGGAAACAGAAAGAAGCGTTGACCTGAGCACGTCAAGCGTCGTCAGCATATAACCTCATAGGCGGCTGCTTCTCAACGCAGTGCCCGCCATCGCTCTCAAAACAGTTGAAGTACAGAGCTGACGAAAAAGCAGCTACCACAAGAGTCGAAACTTCCCACTCGGGCAGAAAAACGTCAACAGCCAGCCGGCCCTCCTCTCCCGGTTGCTCTCTTCGCCTACCAGGGAGTCCAACTGGAAGGCCTCTGCTCATTCGGTTGCTCTCAACCTTCCACGCAGTTCGGGGGTGGAAACCCTGCGCAGTGTGAGCACCCGGGGAGTTGTCAGTTGGGCAATGGGGCGCTGCTGGGACGTACTAAAGATGACAATCAAGGCCAAGAGGACAAAAGGGGCTACTTCACGTTCGCCAAGGTGCCTGCAAAAAATCTGCACAGTGCCAAAGTAGAAGGCAAGGGTCGAGTTGCTAAGCACGAAGCGTCACGGACAGTTCCGAGACAGCACTCCCTAAATGGTGTTGTCAGGTACCACAGTTTGCCACTGGACTGCTGTATTGTGTGAAAACGCATGTTCTAGTATCGAGACAGCCGAGTCGCACTATGGACCGATCTGAGTCAGCGAGGCCACACCGAAGTGTTTCCACGGTCCGTCCCCCTTCGTGTCCGTAGTCCTTTGTTCTCAAGTACGTGGTCGTTCACGCCGCCGCGACTACTCGTACTCCTGAGCAGGCCGGTGTCTGCAGGTAGACCTCTGTGGCGTCGGGGCCAAGTGGGGCAGCAACTCGGGGAACAACGCCCGAGATGTCGTTTCGAGAGCATGGGATTGCCGCGCGCTGTCTTTCTGCGATGCCTTTACCGGACGGGCATCACAGAGGTCATTGTGATGCTGCAGGCCGTGGCGTCCCGGCTACCTCTTAGAAACCGTTGCGGCCGTCTACTAGTCGATTGCCGACGAACCTCAGACGATCTGCGTGAAACGGGGCCAGCCCGTCCACACCGGACGCAGACGCCGGTGTAAAGGTATAACCTTTATGTGCCCCCGGCCCGCCAGTGGAGCAGTGAGTGCAGGCCACCATTTTTAGCAACTCGAGCGACCCGCACACAGGAGCGTCAAAGGGTGAGGAAATATCACCGCTGGCCTTCAGTACAGTGCTGTTACCGTCGTTGCCCCTCCATAAGGTCACCCTCTATTGTTCCCTGATCAGGCGCCTAACACAGTACGCTCTCAGCCCCGAAGACCACAAAAACTTTGCAGTCCACGAAGTGACTCCACCCGACCGTGCGGAGCGTCTGGAAGTGACACATGCAGCGGCTTGGCTTACTGTAAGCCAACCAAGCCTTCTTCCCCCGTTGAATGGTTGGCTGAGAATAAAGACAACGATGTGCGCGTGGTTGCTCATGTGGTGTAATCACACTTGCGCCGCCAGATCTTTTGGGTGGTGCCCGTCCAGTACACGTCAGCGCGCCACACAGGAAGGACTGGAATTGAAGGATCCCGGGAGAGGTAGGGAACGTGCGCCGGGAGAGTATTTACCAAGCGGGGAAAGCTGCCTAACTACTCACCAGCAGATCTGTCGGGTTTCAAGAGACACCGGAGTACCAAGAGTGATCAACGCCGCTACTGAATGCTCCCGGAGATGCTCGTACGACACTCAACAAAGCCTCTGTCTGCAGCGGCTTTCTTGATTCGTGTGCCACTGAATGCGTATTCGCTGATTCTCACTCCTCACACAAAGAGATGGTCTGGACGAAGTGGGCCCTCGCCACACAGAGTCGGTCAATGAGAACCCCAAGCACTGTACTTCCCCTTGGGTGGAGGGATACTAGTTCTTCCCCGTTTTGCAAGGTGTTTCGAAACCCTGCAACGAACTGCCCAAGTCAGACTTCTGGCCTCGCAAGCGTCGGCGTCCGCTTTCACGAGTTTTTCTTTCTTAAACTCAATAGTAAACGGGAGCCGTAACTGTAAGAGAGTGACTCGCGACTATGGGTCCGACCACCGCCCCCGCCAGACTCGCGGGCGCGAAGCCCCATACACACAATTTCTGGCTTCTGGAAATGCAGCGGTGCCACGCCGAATCCGACGGACTACGAGAAGAGCAAGTACTCTGCTGTTGTGCTTCGTAGCTGCGGCGGCACGGAAAATTTCCACACAGGGGAGGGAAGCAGGGCTGCCGGCCGTCTGAACAGGCCAAAACCGGTCCCGAAAACTGCGTCCTCTGCCGACCCCGTGTTCGTAAGCGGCCAGACCGACAATAGGCAGTCTCTGCCCCTCCTGGTCGTGTAAGATGGCAGCGCGGATATCCCCGTCTGGGCGACAGTCGACACTTGCTGCATATCGAACAGAAAAACCCGGATGCCTGGGACTTCCACGAGGACATACGCAGGCACGTGTGTTTCAGTGACATGGGAGGTTGTCTTTCAAGCGCGCACATTTCACCACCTGCTAGGCTGCAAGCAACGCACGAAGGTAGGAGCGGCGCTGCACCGTTATTCTACTAAGCATTCCACCGGTGTTACATGGTGGGTTTTTTTTTGACCGGACCCAGGACGGCCATACCCATGGACCTATACTGTCATAGGGGTCGTGTCTTGCACGCTCAGCCTATTATTTGGGAACCCCCACCCATTGCACTTGGACGCACGCGAACCCGAAGAGTTGGCACCAAGGACAGTTGCCGACAAAACACTCAGAGAATATCAATCAGTCAATCACAGCAGATCCCGAGACACCTTCTTTTGCACCTGCAACTCTCTGCCTACTCTTTTCGTAAGTATTTTTGCGCTGCGACGTGCACGTCATTTCAATACCTTCATTTCCGGCCTTCTCTTCCTGACTTCTCGTGTCTGCATCCTCTCCCTCATCGACTTTCCGGGGTTTGGACCGTGTGGCCCCTTTCTCTGGCGGACATAATGGGGCGCTCTCCCGTTTTTTCTTTAGCTCCTTCACTACTGCCTCCTTCTGCTCTATTGCCTGCCAATACCACCGCAGCAATTTGGCAAGCCACCACACAAACAGCCATATGAAAACGGCGGATAGGGTGATCCAGAAGTTCCTCTGGTGACGGAGTACTTGTGCCTGGCGGCGGACATCGAGGCTGCCCACGCTCCCGGGCGACGTATGTGCACCTGGGTATCTGCCTGCAGAGCTCAAGGGGAACCCTGTCCACTTGTCTGGAGAATCCAGGCTTATTCCGACGCCTGCGTGTGAATAATCCTGATTCACGCGGATCCATGTATGAATGAAACGACACAAAGAATAAAAGAAAAACGTAGACGAAATGCGAAGAGAAAGCCGACTTCCAATCGACAACTGTAGGCAAGAAACCGAGATGCAGGCCCGCTGAATGAACTGCATGGGAAGACACAGGAGAAAGGCGAAGATCCCGCCAAGGGGAAGAATGAAGTAAGCAATTTCCTTCATTTCCGCTGGAAGCCCGGTGTGCTCAATTCGAGTGTGCGGACGAAAATGTAAGTGAGAAAAGGGAGAAAGATCTTCAGCAGACGACTGACCCAGCAGTCAGCCAGTGAACCATGGCTTTATGGAGGCAGACGCGAATACTCCGTACCCAGGCGAAGCTCCTGAACTCCGAAATAAACTGGAAGAGACGTGGCGGGTCCTTGTCGGGGAAGAAGATCGGGCCAAACCCGCATGCTTATTAAGGGCTCAAAACGGAGAACTCACAGCAGCGTCGACGTGTCTTCTCGTAGCGGGAAACGGTCGAAGCCGAAGCCCGCACAAACGCATCCACAGACATGAGACTCGTGCCACGGTAGGGTGTGCGATGGACTGCAGAGAGCTGAAGGGGGCGGCAGTGAGAATTCTCTTTCCTTGGACTAGACACAACCGTGCTCGGCTAGAAAGCGCGGGCTACAAAGTCGCCGGGAGGAGCATTCTCAAAGCAGCCACAACAAATAACGCAGTAAAATCGCACGAAGCGTATGACCCCCAAATCCAGAACCACTGTATGGATGAAACACTACGCGACTGCCACAGTTGCACCACTTAGTCACACCAGATTACGCACACGCCTTTGGTAGGTTGCATGGGAGGCGTCGCAAGAGCAGCTTGTCAACCTGACTGCGGTGCATCCACCTCGTTCCGTGCTCCGTTGCAGCGGTTCTTACGTTCCGCGGTATGAAAAGTTCTTATTACGCAGCTCGGGGCGATCCAATATGAAAGGGTTTCGCCTACGCGTCGCCTCCGGGGTTAGCCGTTTTTTTTTACTCACAGGTGTTTGCAGAAGGTCGCCACCTTTCATAATATTCCCTTTAGTTGTGCCTGTCTTGCAGTGGTAGCGCAAGGCATGCCTGCAGCTTGACCAAGCGCGCATGCATACCACAAGCCGGAAATAGAAAATCTGTGGTTTTGGGTTCGCTGCCAACGTGGATGGACCAGTAATGCGGAATCAGTTTGCGGGAGTGTTTTTGCGCTTGTGTCCGTTACAGCTCTGCCGTCTGCTCCTCGATATTGCCTGTGCGTTTTTCTCAGTTCGTAGTTTCCGAAGCTTGAGGTTGGGGTGTCGCCGGGACACGTCTCACTGCGCTGTCCGAGTTTAGGGGTATTGCCGGGCAGTCGACGGAAAATGTCTAGGCTCGTCGGATGCTGCAGCCTTCAGTATCCGGTGATAGTGTGCACCCGTCTAGAGTGGCGACCGATAGCAGTGAGAGGACTAGTAGTCTCCTGTTACCCTCAAAATGTTTCTCAGCTCGCTGTAGGAACCTGCGAACGCATTTCAGTCCAGTGAGTAGCCGTCTAGGTCGGCATGTTGAGGGAGACGGCGCCTCTCTTGACTGGCTTTTTTATTGCGTGCCATGAAGTCAAGAAGACCTCTCCCCCCTATACTTCGTACTCGAGGAACGTAGCAGACCTCGTTGTAGCGCAGCGTCGTGTGCTTCCGATGAGAAAGTTGAGTGGAGGCCGTGATTTCGGGTCCTTGCCAGACATACGGGACACCGGGACTGTTGACCTAGTTGCGGGGAGGGGACTGGCCTAGATCGAAGAACGCCTTCCTATTCAAGTATTTGTCGTCCCCGTATTGCCAGACACATCTCTTTGAAGCATGTCGTTCCCCCTATGCGAGCGGCGAGCAACGACGGCTTGTCTGTGAACTTCTGAGGCAGTAAGGTCTGTACGACATGACGGACTCATCTACAAGTCTCGGGCACTGCCAACAACCTGCTTCTACTTCCCAAGCTGCCGGTGTCCATCCCGACTCCCGCTACAGCAAAGGCAGATGCTCTGTCTTCGAAACTGGTGGCAGAAAAACAACGTACCGAAAAGGAGTCGACGATCCAAAGGCCAGAGTACATGGTGCAGGGAGAAAGGATGTGCACCAGGGTTGGCAGAAAGAAGGAGGTAAACCTTGTCCGCGTAGGGTAATTCTCAATGAAGACTCGTTTCTTCTCCAGGTGTCGGGCCCGAGTGACAATGTATCAAAGTCAGAGAACGCGGCAGGGGTTAGAGGCGCTGCAGGCGTTCGTCTTCGTCGCAGCGTGGAAGAGACCAAACCCTTACCCCAGAAGACGGATAAGACAGACTGCCGTTCACGGACCAGGTCGTCTGGGGTGGACTCGGTTCGAGGCATCGCCGCGAAGGACTCGCATATCTCCTCAGATCGAGGAGGAAACAGCCATGTTAGGCACTCCCGGGGACGCACCACGCAGCCCTCACAGGGTCCTGGTGGCTCGGAAAGGAAGAACAGCACGCCAAGAAGCGACGGACTGTGTTCGCATGTCCCGGCGACCGAGAATAAGATGGTTTGTCTGGTCCCAGACATTCCTTTCTTGCGAGGAAAGAGACGAAGGACGGATCTAGGTACCGGAGGCAAACGACCTGGAAACATTCAAGAACACTCTCAATCCCGGGGCGAGGGGAGAGGACGATCTACGTCTATGCCCTCTCTCACTGATGAGCTGCCCGACGATATTCTCTCCGAAATTCTTTGCTACCTCCCTTTTACCGAGGTAGGGACCACAATTCCCCTTGTGTCCCGTACCTTCTGTCGTCTCGCTCTTCATCCTTACATCTGGACTTTCTTCTACGCGAGTGCGTTCTCTCCGTCAACCCCTTCTGTACGGCGCGGGAACGTTGAAACTCCTGCATCGCCCTCGCAGACCGTTGTTCAGTCGTCCTCCGTCCGGGAAGTGACGCCTTTTCCTCTCTCAGACACTGCGACTGGAATGGTTGGAAGCGAAACCTCTGGATCCAGCCCAAACTCCACCAGCCGGGCTGTTGAACAGCTTGCGCCGGCGGCAGGTGTTGACACTGAAGCCAGGGAAGACTCAATCTCTCTAAGCGGCTCTTTCCGAGGAGCGTCGTTCAGTGAAATGACAATAAACCACATTCAGACGCGACAGTCCAACAGTGGCCGGGTTCTTGCAAGAAATCTCAGCTCTTCCCGCTGTCGCCCGTACTTCCCAACCTACCGAGAAAAGAATGCTTCAGCTGCAGCCGCATTTGCTGCAGCGGCAGAAGAGATTTGCTTTGTAGAAATGGAGGCGGCGTTGAGGCTCGAGCGGGAGAAGTCCGCTCTTCTGTTGAGGCAGTCCGTGAAGAAAAGAAGGGCAGACGGGTATGGGCGGCAAGATGAAAAGGGAGGCGAGCAGACTTTACCGCCACGCGCGGTCTCAGCGTTCTTGGCTCAGTGTCATGTGCACAGACTCCAGAGACTGCACGCACTGAGAGAGAAGCAGGAGATGCTCAAACAGCAGAAAGCCGCTGGAGGAGTGACAGAAGTCCGTCCAATGACGGCGGATGTTCATGCAAGGTCTGCATTTTCTGGAGTTTCGCTCCACCACCTACGGGGGGCGGGGAGGCAGCCGGGTAGAAGGGAGTCTGTGAGACGACGTGGTGGCGAACAAGGGACGTGGGGGCAAGCCAGCCTCACAGGAACTGCAGGATTGTGGCCTACCGGAAGCAGGCATGCTCTCTTTTCTGGTGAGGGTCCTTCCAGTCCGTCTACCTTTTCACGCTTCTCACTAAACGACTATCTGTTCTTTCAGGAAGGTGATCGTACTCATACCTGTACAGCTTCAAGTCATCGTCAGACGCCGCCGTCGCAGAATCAAGTAGGAGCAGGTATTGCTATGAGGACAGCCAGTGACGGGCGTTTCAGCAATGACGAATGCCAGGTCGTTTCACCGTCGTCGCGTCTTGCTTCTCCTCAGGCTCCTCTTCTTTATCGGTCGTCTGAACATCCTGTTTCTGGGTCCTCTTTTCCGACGTGCGACCGTCCTACTGTTGCTTGTCCCCTCCCGGCTGCTCACACCGCTCGCGGGCGCGTGAGCTCTTCGTCTCCTGGGTGTGCAGCTCCGAGTTCCGATTCTTCACAGGTACACGAGGCTGTGCAAGTCGCTCAAATAATGGGTTCAAGGGTGGCTATACAACCAGAAACTACCGCGTTCCCGGTACTGCAGCAACTCACCGCCCCAAGTTACTCGGCAGCAGCAGACTCCTCGGGAGCAGGACAACTGAAGACTTCTCAGGAAGAACTTTTAAAGCAGTCTGGTAGCTGTAGTGAGAAGGGGGCGCTCCCCGAAACACTGGTCAAGACAGAGGAGACAGCAAAAGCGGAGCACGGGCGGCAGGAGAGCGTGACGGCTGTGACAGTAAGCAAGGGAGCGCCACCCACTGGGTCAGATGAAGATCAAATCGGAAGAGGCGGCATCTGCAAGGGTGAAGAGGGGGAAATGGATGAGGGCGAGTTTATCGAGTTGGTTTTTGGATCTTCCTCTACGCCTGCACCTTCATTCCGTCGTGCACCTGGGACGGGGTTGCAGCGTTCTTACTACGCGGCTGACCTGTCGCAGCCCAAGGCGGCTCTCGCGCTGCCCCCCACGTCCCCTTTAGCGTCCCGGCAGGGACTGCCCTGTGCCGGCACCAGCCTGTTGCCGGGCCAAAAGGAAGACACAGGAAGGCTAGGAGCAAAGGTACTACACGACGGAGTAAGCAAATCGCAGGTGCAGCAAGACTCCTCTCTACCCTGGGAACAGCAGCGCGCCTGCGAGAGCGTGGCGTCACCGGGCGACCCAGTCACCGGCACAGGAAATTCTTCCGCAGCAGACTACGCCGCTTCGCTCTTCGCGCAGTCTCCCCCCCGGAGTCTGGAAGACGCTCTCGGGCTGTGGGCTCGTGCCTGGGAAGATTACAATCGTTTGTCACGTCAACGAAGTCTTGCTGGTCATGAACTAACATATTGCCCGGCTGCGCGGAGTAGCGAGGGAGCTCACGAGGAGGCGTGTCGTAGCCGGGAAGAGGCACCGAGTAGTGGAAGCGATTTACACCCAGGGCCGCCGCCGGCTGGGACAGCAGATGCCTTCGCTGAGTACATTAGCACTGGAGCTGAAGAACGCGCAGACGTCGAGCGCAAAAACGGTGTTAGTAGCAACGGCAGATTCCGGGCTGACAGCCGGGCCCGGGAGGCGAGAGAGAGCAGCAGACAGGTGCACGCTCCTTGCAGTACGCCTGTGGACTCGTGCATACGAAAGAACGGAAGCAGCCTCCGCTCACGCGGTTCCTCAACACCGTGTACTGCGCCCTGGCGCTCTCCCCATGTTTGTCATGGGCGGTCCTGCGACATGTGGGAACTACCGCAGTTTGACTTGTACTTGTGCAGAGACTCGGGCCAGTCCCATTGCTGCGGAGCCCGGTGCGATCGACTAGTCCCATCCGACATCGACCTCGGCTTCCTGGTGTGCCCTGTTTCAGGCCTCATGGTAGATCCGTCGTTGATTAGCGCGTGGAAAGCGAAGGAGTGTCAGAGCTCCTCGCGCTCTGGGACTTCTGTCTTCTGCGTAGGACGAAAAACGGTCGAGAGTGGAGACCGGACATCTGCATGGGAAGCAGGCGGAGACTGGATCCCGGGCGAAGCCGTCCCGGAGGATAAACGAGAAAGAAATGGTCGTCAATCGCGGTGGAAAGATCTTCGATTACGGTCCGCGGAGTTGATGAATGAACTCATGGGAGCAACATACGCCCATGAACAGCAGCAGGGAGGAACAGAGGATGACGCCGATGAGATGGCGGGCATAGGAGGCATGTGGGGACGGTTCTGGGCTGCAGGCTATATGGCTGAAGACGAGAGCGAGCTTCCGAAACTCAAAAGGTGCAAGTATCCATGAGTACAGGGAGCCGGCAAGTCAGGGGGTGGCGTGTTGCTGTGCGTTTTTACTGGTTCTCCCTGAGAAAAAGAACTTCAGGAACGCCCGTGGTATCTGTTTCGGTGCTCCGTCATTGGTCCACGCCGGGCGGTTCTCCCAAGCCGTGTTCGAGCGGCTGTACGAACGGTAATGTGTACACGCCCGCGCGGACAGAGCAGTGGCCACGTGGGTGGCGCCGTCCGGCAGCGGCAGAACCAGGAATACGGAGGCTGAGTACGAAAACAGGAAGCAGAGAACCGTTGCTTTTCGGGCTCGACACGTCGTGCTTAGGCGGCTTGTTGCTCGTACTGGATTTTCGACCGTACAGGAATTCCGTGCGCGTGGATCGCTCCAGTCAGTGGTGTATTGTCACACAAGGTCGGATCGAGTCGGTGGAGGCAGCATCAGAATCGCAGATCAGTCGGGAGTCATCGCGTGGATCGCGGTGCCTGCCCAGGATACGTAAGAAACGACGGCTGTACCCGCAGTTCTGCGCACCCAGCTAGAGAATGCCGGAGGATGCTTAAGCTGCCGGTGAATCAGAGCGGTGAACTTTGCGGAAGCGTGTCAGAGGGCGCGTCTTGAACCATGTCGGAATGGGGCTGCAACGAGACGCTATTTGCTCTCGGTTTCCGGAAAGGTACCGAGACGCTGTTAAGAAAAGAAAACGCGATGGAGATTAACTCAAGTGTACGTCAGCAAAGCTGTGCAAAAAGGCTGTTTGTTTGCTCCACATAGCGAGGTACGGCACTCAACGTCTGCAGGCGCGGGCCGCGGGGCTTTTCATTGTTGACCAGCCTGGTGACTGCTTTCGCGCTTGTAATTTCGTTTTGACAAGTTCGATGAGTCTGCTTTCGCATGGGACCTGACTGAAGTGCTGCGTGGGTGCGCGCTCATTCACTAGAGCTCTCTCGAATTAGTATGGAGAAGACTTTCAGCGTCCAATCTGTCTTGCCTGCCTCACTGTTTTGCCCGGCGTCCTTCTGAGCTAGTAAGGCTAGGTAAGTGGACTTCCTATGCTAGGGTCGGGTCGTGGCACCTCCGCAATCCCTCGTAGCCCGAGGGTGAAGCTGTTCAAGCAAAGCAGTCCTGTCCGATGTGCAATAATCCAAAGTTTTGCAGAGCTGGGCTGGGAAGATTTTCAGCCCAGCAGAAGGAACAGACGCGCGTACACACACGGGGCGGGTCTGAGAGAGGCGCGCCACTTTCCAGTTTGGGAGATACTAAAGGCAGTCTGTCTATCAGCCGGTACCTGACCTCTCCGGTCAAACCTGCTTGAGCCGGAGTGTGGTGTTTGAAACAGGGCAGTCAAAAGGAAGTACCCCCTCCAGCCCTTTTGACACGTCGTCACCCTAGCAGAAGGGGAGCCGCTTTGTCAGCGTTCGCGTCAAGAGTAAGACCTTTCTCCCACCGCCCCCCCTCTTCCTTTTCTCGACAGAAGAGAACACGAAGTCTTTTTCCTTACGAAGGCGCGTGTAAACTCCGGGGAGCAGATCTTACGACACCCGCGGGAAGCCTGCTGTGTTTACGCTTGGCTGGGAACTTCGGACACTGCCGGTGACGGCAACCCACCGAGCTTCATGTACTGAAAGACTCACACGCTGTTCATTACTGGTGTTTCAGGCGCCCCAAAACTGAAGGCAGGCAGACCACGTCTTTTGCATTAGCCTGCCAACTAGGGCCGTATCCTCTGTACGGCCTGCTCCCCGTGTCGGGAAGAGACACGCAACTGGCCTTCTCGCGGTGACCGAAGCTTCTGTTTTCGAACACTTTGCGGTCCTAGCAGAGAGCTTCCGAAAATCCCCTGCATTCCCTTTTAGAGTCGGCAACGGCGTCTGTGGGGGTGCGCGCTGCTACGGGGCGTCCCAATTCCGCCAAAAGCATTTCAACTCCAGGGTACACGTCGACACTAACGTTTGGCCTGCCTACACGAGGAAACAAGTGGATAGAAAGACGGTACGGAGATACTGAAGCCGTATCCTCTGTCTTGACACGTGAACTAGTACCTGTCTGCTCTTCATGGACCGATAGAGCTACCGGGGTCAGTACCAGTACCGCTACTACTACTACTGCTCGTGCTGCTGCTGCTGTCACTCGATCCCGAAGAACCGCTTGAGCTGCTGGAGCTGCTTGAGACAGTCGAGCCGCTGCTCGCGTTACTGTCGTTCCGGCTCCGATCATTGTTCCAGGACGCGTAGACGGGCCCTTCCAAGGCTTTGTCGTCTCCGTCATCGAATATTCCTTCCTGCGTCCTTGGCACATCGAAATCGGTAGCTCCTCTTCCAGCAGAGCTTCGTTCACGACCACGACGTGAACGCATGATTAAGTAACCTGCACCGCACAGGAGCAGCAACCCTCCTACAGACCCAGCTACAGCTCCAAGAATTGTCCCCGTGTTTCCTGAGTTCTCTTTTCTTGGGTTGTCTTCTCCACTCCCCCCAGGCTGGTCGGTGTTCCCCCCACCACCACCTTGGTTGCTGCTGTTTTCGCCCGGACTTGAGCTCTCGCCGCTGTCAGGGGAAGGGATAACAGGCTTTTCGGGGGCTTTGTCGGTACAGCCAGGCGGTACGCAGTCGGCTTCAGTTACGCAAACAGCTTGACGCGAGGTGTACCTCAGCACGAAGCCAGGCTTACAACTGCACGAGTAAGAAATGCCATCCTTGACGCAAGTTTCTACGGCCTCGGGAGGCCCGCACGGCGATACGTCGCACGGGTTGAAAGGCTGACAGCTTTTTTGCCCATTCCCAACAGCTGTGAGCTTGTATCCTGGATTGCACATGCACATGTAGTCCGTGCTTCCCGAGACGCAAGCTGCGACGGCGGCATCGGCGCCGCAGGGACTCAGCGTGCACAGATCCACGCACATCGGCCTCTTGCCAGCTCCTTCGAACAGCGTGTAGCCTGGATCGCACTTGCAAGTGTAGTACGGAGCTTCTTCTGTGTTCAGGCAAACTCCATTGCCGCATAAGTTGGTTTTCTCGCATTCCTTTGCAGTGCAGTTCCCCCCTTTGCCCACGTAAGGTGGAGTGCAGTCGCAGTATACCCCGCCGTGACTGCCGCCCACAGGGACGCACTTAGCATTTGGACCGCATTTCCAGCACTGCCCTGCCTTCGAGCACCTACCGTGTGAGTACGCTTCCAGATACTGAGTCTGGCTGGAGCAAAAGAAGGGCAAATTAGTACAAGAGTGCTGCTGCACGCTGCAACAATACCCTGTGGGGCAGTATCCTCCGGTCTCCTGAAGCACTGCATTAAAGTAGGGCCCACAGCCTTCTCCTTCTTGGGCATTCCGACAAGCCCACTCCGCTGTCACCGGTAAAGAAGACCCTTGCCTTGAAGCTATCGCATCTGTATCAGAAGCATGTGGCGCCGGCGCCTTTGATCGATGCCCCACTTGCAAGCCCACCACCGGTAGAGGATGCGACATGAAGACGGCCGGGCCCAAGACAGAAGCGATGGCGGCCAGACGCAGAAGAATTCCGGCCGCTGCCGCCATGGTCTGCTGAGCATACATGGGCCGAGCTTATGGCATTCCAGATCGGCCGTCTGGCGGAGTGGGCGTAAGGAACCAGGAGGCCGACCGGGCCCAGTGTAGCAGGAGCAAGAACAGTGACTTGGACAAGTTCTGGAGAAATACTGGTCAGCAGTGCGGGTGCGGCGACATCCAGACAGTCAGGCACAAGTCATTCTCACGAAAGGAGCAGGTGAGCTCCTTGTGATCTCCACGCGTTGCAGACTGCTTCTGTGCGGTCAGCATTCAGCATTGCTGTCGAAGAAGGGGAAGGTGGCTGCAGAAAGGAAACAATCCGGCCGCCACTCGGTAAGGGAGAGTTCCCGGATGGCTTAGGCGAAGGTGGGTGACGAAGACACTTAAAAAGACGAGGACCGACTAAGAGGCACAAAGTACGGCACAGAATCAAGTATGTTCAGGATTCGAGGGTTCAAGGCAAAAGCACTGCACTAGTGAGCTTCATGTTGTGGAGCGACGCTTGCAGCCCTGTGAGCAACGCGACAGCAACCGCCGTGCCTACAAGAAGCTTCGAAAAAAGCCAGAGCAACGGCTCACCAATACAGTGTACGCGTGAGCCTCCTATAGAGTAAATCGTCTCGAGACCCGCCTACCGTACTGGACCTACGGCGCAGCGGAGTCGGCTCGTGACGTCTGGAACCACCGCAGCCTTCGTGGACCCGCAGAGGCGACTTGAATGACGACAAGACCCGTCTTTCATGCAAAATTTTTACACGGATCACAAGGGGTATCGCTACGCCAAAAACTCGTTGTCAGTTTCGAAACAACAATCGACAGTTTGAGTGATAAGGCTTCCGCGCTCGAACAGGTCGCATGTCAAATGCCCTTGAGGCCCTGGCCTGGGTCGGGTGTCACGGTCGTATGGCCGGTAGCTTACCATGGGAGTAGTGGGGTTAAGCCCGTTGCGCTGGTTTTTCCCGCTAGCCAAGTCGGCCTGGTGTGCGACCATACTTTCTGCTGAAGCAATCTGCAGTTTTGCGGGGGCTGTCGACTTCTCCTCTCGGTTGCTGTGTTGGCCTGATAGTCGGTTCACCTATTGCGGACAGAAGGGCGGCTGTCCATGCGTCTTTTTTTGGCGAATGTTTCAGGGTTGCCGAGCTCGCTGAAGAGCGGTTCGTTACCTTGGGCAAGTGAGGCCCGTGGGTGCGGCGCCCCTCCATTTCAGCCTCCGCGGGTTGTCAGTGCTTTCAGAGGACGCGGTGTCCCTTCTTTCTTCCAGTGCCCGGCTGGACGCAGCGACAGGGCCCATCTGCAGGCTGGTACCCGATCTTGCATTGGGCAAGAGCGCTGACGGATACGGAAGATAGTCTTCCGTGGACGGAGGCCACCAGTGTTCTTCCAGTGGCCGGGCAGTCTTCCTGCGCCCGACTGCAGATTTCGGAGATACCGCGGCCCAAGAAGGACAGAGTAACTCTCCGCCTCCGTTAAACTAAGGAGTTTCCTACACGAGTGCGGCAATCTGTCTCGTCTGCCAATTCACTGTTGACGTATGCCTCACTCCCCTGTAACTGGCCCCTGTTATCTGGCCGATAGACCTCTATACACGTCCGCATTTTGAATGCAGTATGGACAACCTGCAAGCGACAACGGCGGTGTGATGCTCTGTCGATTTTCCATTTCTGCGACACCCTGGGTGAATCCGGGTTGTTTGGGACAGGGTAACTGACAATTCATGTCTTCTTTTCAACGCGTAGCGCGTCATTTCTTGTGTTAAACGTAGCAATGACCCCTCTACAAGAGTTGACTGAGAGACCACGCGCCGCGGGCCCCGTGAGGGCTTTGGTATGTCTCTCCGACGCCATCTGCCGGCAGAGAGCGTCGTCGGAAAGTCCTCCGCGCGTCCGAGAGACGCTATGTGTGCTGAGTCGTGGGTCGCTCCGCGGCTCAAGAAGGTTCCGGCCGCAAGGAAAAGAATGGGAGGGCGCCGACCCCCAGGCAGTGGCCTTGAGCCGGTTACTTCCGCATCGCCTTTGCGCCAGAAAGAACAGGGCAGTCAGCGCGAGGGGAAGTCTGCTCACACCGTTAGCAGTTCTCTCGTGCGCAATTTTCCTGACACTGCACAGCAACTTGTTCAGCTCAATATGCATAGGCGCTGCCGGTGTCAGAGTTCTCGAGGTAGCCCGCCAAGGCGCGCTCAGCTCGACGGCTGCCGCGGAGCACGGGCAGGTTCCGCAAGACGCTCCGCTGCCACCCCGGGCAGCGTGGCTGTGCCGTATGGCATACAACGGTGAGGGATGCGGGTCGGCTGTCAATGCCGCTTTGGGTACGTCAGGTGCTTTTTGCGACAAAGATCAGTGCTGCCCCATCTCTTCGTCGAAGTGCACCAACACATCAGGTTTCTGTGTGGACAGCTCTTCCCTTCAGCAGGGCCATAGCTGGGGCAAGTGCAACCGCACGCAGTGCGCACGATGCGGTCCGAATGCGTCATGCGCCTTCGTTGCGTCGACATCGCTTACACGGGGTGGAGTGTACTGCAAGTGTGACCCGCCTTTCGTCGGTACCGGTGCCACGTGTGAGATGGAGGCCTGTAAAGAAGCAAACCCGTGCGGCAGTGGCACTTGCGTCCCGAGTACAGAGCCGGGCCGTCAGTACAGCTGCCAGTGCAATCCCGGCTACGTGGAAGTAATGAGCGGAGTGGCGACGTCACATGCGACATGTGTAAATCTCTGCGAGCACAGCGGCTGCTCGCAATCGCCTGGCGTGGAGGCATGCATTGGTGGAGTGAACTCACATCTCTGCATCTGCAAGCATGGCTATCGACTGTCCGTTGACAGGTCCACTGGAAGTACGCAGTGCGTGCTGAATGACCCATGCTCTATCTTTCCCTGCGGAACCAAGGAGGTGGTGG